>NW_015506405.1:16550-69493 GCF_001515645.1 Sinocyclocheilus grahami
ACACCTCTCCACACAACCATTCACACCTCCAGCAACCCCCCTCTCCCCCACACCTGCAATTCAGATAAGTGAAGACGAGGTGCGCCAGGTCTTCCGGAAGCAGAAAAGGAGAAAAGCACCAGGCCCAGATTGTGTTACACCAGTCTGTCTGAAATCCTGTGCTGACCAGCTGGCCCCCGTCTTCACACAGATCTTCAACAGATCACTGGAGCTGTGCGAAGTCCCTTCATGCTTCAAACGCTCCACGATCATCCCCGTCCAAAAGTAACCCAAAATTACTGGACTTAATGACTACAGACCTGTGGCTCTAAAGTCTGTGGTCATGAAGTCTTTTGAAAAACTGGTGCTGGCCCACCTGAAGGACATTACTGGACCCTTGCTGGATCCTCTTCAGTTTGCCTACAGAGCAAACAGGTCTGTGGACAATGCAGTCAACATGGGACTGCATTATGTTTTGCATCATCTAGACAGACCACGGACTTATGTGAGGATCCTGTTTGTTTACTTCAGCTCGGCTTTTAACACTATCATCCCAAACCTCCTCCTGCCCAAACTAACTCAGCTCTCCGTGCCCACCTCAGTCTGTCAGTGGATCAACAGCTTCCTGACAGACAGGTAGCAGCTAGTGAGGCTGGGAAAATACACATCCAGCACCCGTATAATCAGCACTGGAGCTTTGCACATAATATACATGTACATACAAAACTGTCTATTGTAATATACCTGCACATACAATTGTCAATTTATATATTTTTATTCCTTATTTACTTGTTCTATTTTTTTTTTATTTTATTATCTGTGTTTTTTGTTTTGTCACTGTCATTCTGTTACACTATGGAAGCTTCTGTCACAAAACAAATTCCTCGTATGTGTAAACATACCTGGCAATAAAGCTCATTCTGATTCTGATTATAAACGAGGCATTTGTTGCATCCAGTGGGGACATAATAATGGATTATAATGACTTATACTGTCTTTTTATGCGTTGCGTTGCATCGCGCCACGTAAACATAAAACCATGTCTGTATTTGTGATCGGAGAAATAACAAAATACTCTACACTGCCCAAAAAACTCACGTTTGAATCGTCAGTGGCAAATTCTTTAAATAAAAAAAAAACATACTTACAGTCTGTGAGTCAGAACAGCCGGCATTGTAGTCTACTCTACCATGATCAGGAAACAGTCCTCCATAAAATGCGCTGGACACATCTGAATATTTGGGTTAAACTGTTCTGGAACAGTGTTGTAAATACAACCTAACCACTGATTTCTAGTTGTGTCCTCTTTTGGAAGGCCAAACAAAGTAGTTTCTCTTTTACAACGAAACAGCGTCACACACTGCCGCCTTGAGTGAGCGGAGGCCGGAGGCCTAGAGTGAGTGGCGGCCTAGAGTATGCAGAGGCCGGCTTGAGTGAGCAGAGTCGGGCGGGCTTGAGAATGGTGCGGCTGGCAAATTAGACGAAGGAGCGTCCGGCAGGCTTGCAGCAACCACATGTGATAACCCTAGGCTGGACACCCCCTTCGTCCACGGTGAAAGCCGATCTGGTGGTCGACAGCGCAAAGTTGATGTATGTCCTCAGCGACCAGCAAGGATCAGCTCCAGACATGGCGAAGCGGATATCGTCCTCTTTTGGAAGGCCAACCAAAGTAGTTCCCATTCAGTCAGTCCCGTTCTACGTTACGTCAGTGACTGACGAATTGGGATCTCGCCACAACGAAACACAGCGCCTTCACGGCATGGTGGTGGCAGCAACAACAATACTACAGCGAGAATAAAAGTTACGCCTTCTTTCTTTGTGTGAACATTTGGGCGGCGTTATGCAGATCTTCCCACATTGTGACGTAGACATGTGGGGGCGTGTTATAACGAGCCGTTTTAGATATGCGTGGTTGATTCTTTACGTTTATAAAGAATATCTCTTTGGATTTGAGACTTTAGTCTTTGCAACTTTACAGATCTTCTTTATGCACCAAGAGCTTGTAACACTCCAAAGGGAAAGGAAAAATTGAAATCGCATCATATGACCCCTTTAAGCCTTCTTTTGTTCCGCAGACATTTTTCTCTTTTGTTTTTTATCCGCCATCTCTAATATCTGTCCTGTGCACTGAACGCTCTCTCCTCTACATCATGAGTAAGCACGCCTCTTACTGCTGATTGGCTACAAGTTTGTTTTGCTACTCGGCCCGAATCAGTTTTCTAAAGCGTTTTTGAAAAATCGCTCACCCCACCTTTAAAACACAAAAAGCTATTTTCCATACAAATCCAAATTAATGGGGATCACTTTTATTTCGGAGCCATCTTTTCCTTTAAAAAAAATCACTTGGTTTAAAAGTTGCACCAGAACAAAAGTGCTGGCATTTTACTGATAATGTTCACAAACTTTCATGTTAAGCCTTTTCAAATTTTCAAAATCTGTCGCAATGTAGCTTATTAGATTACTCCTGATACTGTATGTTCTCTGCTCAGTCTGTAACCTGAAAGGCTTTTTCTCAACATCCCTTAATTTATCCCACAGTGAATGAGGTCAGACTCTTTACCTACAGGACTGTCTTCAAACACCTCTGGTGATCACAGGTCATGTGAACATGGCGCTCCTGACACCTAGTTTGCCAATCAGCAACTCTACAGAAGTGTCTGTAACTCGAGAGATTTAGCTCAAAAATCTCCCTCCTTAAGGCACACCTCTAGAAAGCTCCCGAAGGCACAATCCTTTGTTTAAACTTGATCTGAGTATGCCAATTAAATACCAATGAAGTAAAACTGGGACAAATCATTTCTATGGCTTTTTACTTTGATAATGTTTGCCAAAGTAATTCAGTGAAAAGATGTTGCAGAAACAAAAACACAATAGGTTCTGCAAAGCAATTCATCAGTCACATTTGTGCGAAACTTGAAGTCACACGAAATAAGACATGAATGATTTTATATATAGTCCCAAGGAAGATGTTCTGTTTTATAAAAAAATTTAAACAAAAGGAAAAACTTTTAAAAGCTATTATTTGTAATATGGCAACTGCATGACAAATTAAAATGTTTGATTTAAAAAACCTTTCTTGCCCTTTTCATATAACATATCTGAGCACAAGAAATACACATGCATTTCTGCAGAAGCTGGTAACACTTTAGTATAGGGACCAATTCTTACTATTAACTAGTTGCTTATTAACATGCCTATAATTAACATATTGGCTGTTTATTAGTACTTTTAAAGTACATATTCTGCATCCCTAATCCTACCCAATACCTAAACTTAACTAATACCTTACTAACTATTAATAAGCAGCAAATTACCTAAAATACCTAAACTTAACAACTACAGTACCTTACTAACTATTAATAAGCAGCAAATTAGGAGTTTATTGATAATATAATGTCCAAAAATGTACTGCAATAATATAATTGATGCTGTACAAATAGCTTGTGAGGAGATGCATGACTGCAATTCAACTATGATATGGAATTACTAATGGAATTAAATTCTCTGCATCAAAAGTTACTGATTCTGTAAATTTTCAAGCTAAAAACATATTGTATCTTGTAAAAATTGATTATATTCTGAAATACATATCAACTTGTGAATGCTGCATAAGTGTTAGGAGAAGCAAGCTTTGGCTGGATAAAATTTTTTGGTAACACTTTTGTATAGGGACCAATTATCTCTATTAACTAGTTGCTTATTAACATGCCTATTATTAACACATTGGATGCTTATTAGTACTTATAAAGCACATATTCTGCAAGACCATGTTTTACATCCCTAATCCTACCCAATACCTAAACTTAACAACTACAGTACCTTACTAACTATTAATAAGCAGCAAATTAGGCGTTTGTTGAGGCAAAAATCATAGTTAATGGTTTGTTAATTGGACCTTAAAATAAAGTGTGACTAAATTTTTTTTAGTTACTTCTGGTAAAACAAAAAACAAAAAAACAAAGCAGGACAAAATAAATAAATAAATAAAATTAAGCGCCAATTGAGGACAAGATTTAATATAATACCCAAACTTACATAAATTTATTATAAAATGTATTACAATCTAATTCATTTATATTTGTTAAAACTTTATTTTTAAAAATAAAGAATGTATTTACAATATACACATAATGTTAATCATTCTTTTCTTTACAATTAATCACTCTATAGTAATGACAGTGTAAAATACAATGTATAAATATACTATTGACCAACCTTGTATCCCACTGGTAAGTCCTGGCAATCCTGTGTACAGCCGCTGACACGACGGTTGAGACATTCATTGACATTGCAGTTTTTCTCATCCGAGCGATCTCCACAGTCATCTTTCAGGTCACATAAACTCTTCTCAGATATACAGCGGCCATTTGAGCACATGAAAAAGGAACTGTTGCATAAGCTCTCTAGTTATAAAGGAAGAAAGTGAAAACAAAGAAAACAAAATAAAAAAAAAGTACAAAGCAATACAAACAATAAAGACGTGTAGTGTTAAAACCCAAGCTGAAAATGTAAAAATGTTTTTGGATAAAGCATGAATGGTTGGATGGCTGGAACTGTACAAAGCTAGAGGGCATAAAAGTTGCAATTTTTTATCCTGCAACTGCCAGTAAGTGCAAGGCTTTTAAAAAAAATAAATAAATGCTTGATACACAGCTGAAAAAATGCCATCCCCGCAGGTCAAAGTTATCCACTTCAGCCCCCTGCTTTTATCCATGATGTTCCTTGGCCACTTGTATTCCCTCAGATGTTCAGTAAACCCCACATCCATCAGTCAAACATATTTCAGGCACAGCTCTGTTGGACCATTACCGGCAGCCAGGCATTTGAGGTTAAGGGGCAGCTCATCAGAGTGGTCAGGGCAGTCTGGGTAACCATCACACTCCCACTGGATGCTGAGCAGGCATCGGCCATCAGCACAGCGGAACTCATCCGGCCCACATGAGCGGTATACTGCATAAAGAGTGAGGACTGTCAGCATAGTGACACACTTTGCTACCAAACAGAGATCTTAAAGGGATAGCTCTGACACACACACACAAATTAATTCTGTCAGCATTCGTTTTAAAATGAGTGTGATTATTTTTTCTTCCGTGGGACACAAAAGCATTTAATTTAGTTGAATGTCCAAGCTGCTCGTTTTACAATTCAAGTGTTCAGCATTTTAAACTGACAAAGAAATCCACCACAAAACTACCATAAAAGGTTGTCCACTTGACTTGAGAACATATGGAGTACTTTTTGGATCTCCAGACTGAAATGTGATACAGTTTGGTACATATTCTGATAAATAAATTATGATCAAATACATTTTGTTTTCCAAAGACAAAAAACAAAACATATAATATATATTGTTTTAATGTTTCGTTTTTTGTCTTTGGAAAACAAAATGTATTTGATCATATATATATATTAAATGACATAAGGTGTTAGTAAATTATGACAGAATGTATATTTTTGGATGAACTATGTGAACTTTGAAGATGAATATGAAACACAAAGGTATGTGATGTTACTTTTCAATAAAATAATCCGCAGATGTCTTGGGTTAGACTTTTTAAGAGCTAATGAGGAGATCTCTTTGAATCTCCTTTGTTATGAATAATTTCCCAGACTTTCTATTTCATATTTTAACTTTGGTTCAATAAGTTCTAGTGCAATAAATTGTGAGGGTGTATGAACACGGATGATGTCCTGTGGAGAGGTTGTCCTTTCATGTTGTGAAGACCAGGGCCCAAGTTCTCCATCAAAAAGCCTACAGATGTTTCAGTTTTAAGTAAAAAGTCTAAAGCATTTTTAGAAAACCCCAAATAATTGAAGTTCTGACTATTCTTGAAACTGTTCTTCTTAATTAAGAATGTATTGTACAAATAATACGAGCACAGAGCAGCCTAAGGCTCACTGTAGAGCTTTAAATTAACAGAGAAATGCCTCACTTTTTCCACTAAAATACTGCACATTTTTACTATTTCAATGTTGATTTTTGTGGTATTCAGTTTACTTTATAAATAAAATTAGCTTTCGCAAATTCCTTAAAGGGGTCATATGATGCGATTTCAAGTTTTCCTTTCTCTTTGGAGTGTTACAAGAGTTCTTAGTTTAAGTATTTGCTATTGACTGTTCAAATGCGGAATTTTGCTCATCGTGTGTGTGTGTGTGCGAGCGAGCGAGAGAGAGCGCGAGAGAGAGTGAGAGAGAGAGAGAGCGAGACACATCACAGTGGAGTCAGCTGTCTTAACCGTGGCTTGTGTACTGCAAACACATATTCATCACTGTGTCTGTCACGAGACTCTATTCCCCTTTCAGGCTCGCGATTATGGTAAGTGGCGTTACATTTCCGACGAGTGCTTGCGGTGTTCGGCCAATCACAATGCACTAGGCCAGCTCGCCAATCAGAGCAGACTGTGCTTGTCGGAAGGAGGGACTTTGTAGAAAACTAAGCGTTTGAGAGAGGCGGGGCATAGAGGACTTACAATAATGTACAGTATTTGAAAAATAATGTGTTTTTTGAACATTAAAGCATGTCAACATATTCTGTTACACCAAATACACAAAATAATGGTCTTTAAAAAAGCATCATATGACCCCTTTAAAGGAAAAGCAGGTAACTATAGTGACCAATGATAAAAAAAAGAATGCATTTCACAATGGCTCTGCTTCTCTGTTTGTAGCTTGTTCAAAGCCTAAGCCTGAAAATATACTTTTGGAATATAGAAAAAACTAATAAATATTATTAATTCAGACAGATTTCAAGAAAGATGCTTACCACATTCAACAGATTCATCTGAACCATCTCCACAGTCGTCGTCATGGTCACAAACAAAGTGCTTTGGAATGCAGCCTTTGTTAAGGCATCTGAAGGAATTCTCATCACATGTGTTATTTGGAGCTGCAGGGTAAACATCAGGACCTTGAGCTTAATTAATTCTCACTAAGACTTTATTCACCTTGGGGTACTAGTCATATCTGCCAAATCCAGCCTAAAGTCTAACATGTTACAAAACGCAACGCTAATGAAGTGCCTGTGGTTAAGAATATCTTATTCTTTGGATGTCATTGAATTTTTAAATCCCGACCTGAGCACGTATCAAATAGACAATTATAATGAACGGCCTGCATCGCTGCTAGAACAACACCTGAAGAGAGCTTTCATCGATAACACATTGACATGCAGAAGACATTTTAAACAGATCAATGGGAATATTTACCACAGCCGGCCGCAGCGAGCTCATCGCTGCCATCGGGACAGTCTCTCTCCCCGTCACATAACCAGCGCTTGGGGACGCATGCGTACGAGCCTGGACAACTGAATAACCCTGGGGCACAGGTCACCGAGCCTGGATAATATTTTGTTAGCAATGCACCATTAATTGTTGCTCAGGTCTATTGATTATAAATGACAGCCTACTTGAATATCTAGAGAAATCACAGAGTAATTTGTGAAAGCTTCTTAACAAATGCATAGCGTGCATTTGGATGTTCAGTGTTGCTTATCAAGTTCTGAAAAGCATTTAATGTGTATAATTGGATTTGCCGTTATTAGGAACATAGCAATATCATTAATATCTCACTGACATTTCATTACAAATATTTACTAATATATTAAACCATGATTACATTTTCATAATTGCCCAATTTATAATAATTGCACTGTATTTAGCCTGTGTATAAACTCAAATCATTCAAAAAGCTGCCTTTGAGGCACAGAAAAACAATATTTAGAGTCACACAGAATGGAAGGAGAGGTCACATGCGTACCGCAAAGATCAACGCTCTCGTCCACCCCATCTCCACAGTCTTCTTCACCATCACAGAGCCATTGCTTCGCTATGCACTTGTTCTTCGAACAAGCAAACTGGTTCCACAGACAGGAGGAGTCTATTAACAAAGAGAGACACAAATAACAGCGCTTAGAAAATGACATCCACAATTTAGGACTCATCTCTAGCTGAATACTTTTAGTGATGGTTTCTTTATTTCTAAATTCAGCAGACTTGGCTGTAGAGCTTTAGATTGCACTTATATTACTTGTGCTCTCAAAGAAACAACGGCAACAAAACACTCTACAACCCCTCGCCATAAATACGTCAATCTTTGTCAGAGTGGTTTTTACTTGAAGATGCAATGAAGCAGAATAATTGTGTTTTCTGCATTTTTTTGTTGTGCAATCAAATATATAGAACTAGCTGACACATCTATCTCTGTTCTTTGTGTTGAGCAACAGCTTCACCCTATGAAAATTATTTTTTATGGCTTTTATTCCATGTCTGACAGCTCAAACTACGTCTACATGCTAGTGCACCTCTAAAAGTTGACAAAATAATATTTCAGTTCATATATGGATTTATGTTGTGTCAAAAGAGACAAATAATCTAGACGTGATCTATTTAAAAAAAACTATTTAAAATAAATGCTGTTCCCTTTCAGTCGGTCACTCCGAGTCACATCGGTGACCGACGAATTGGGATATCGCTTCGATAGACCAATCTACTTCGAATGTAAACTAAACGAGCCAATGCACATTGGCATGCAATTATTGCATCCAGCTGCCGCTGATCACAGCGTGAGTATAATAAGGCAGCAGGTGCAATGCATACCAGCTTGTCGCTGAGGAGCAGAGCGACAACATCGTTCTGCTCTATATTCATTTCGAGAACGTCTAGGTTACTTGTGTAACCCTCGTTCCCTGAAGGAGGGAACGGAGACGTTACGTCAGTGACTGACGAATTGGGATCTCGCCCGAGAGCGCACATCAGTTTTTCGCTGAGGAGCCGAGACTACGTGCCCCGGCCGTACAGCTGTGGTACAGCAACTGTGGCAACGGAACGTAACGTCTCCGTTCCCTCCTTCAGGGAACGAACAAGTTCAGCACGCTCTCGGAAGCTTTCTGTGTTGGCGAGACGGCGCTTCGGCGATGGTCGTTCCAGTGGCGAGTGCGTTGCGCACTTCAGGCTGCACTACCCCCTGTCATGTTGCAAGTGGCCATCTCCCCTGTGCGCCTCAGCACTAAAAGAGCATTTCCTAAAGAGCAAATTTCTCTAAAAGAGCTCCACGGGTGCATCTTTATAAAGACGACGGATCGTCCTTATAAGGATGCGGTTTCACCCGTGCGTTTCTGGGTGCGGTTGTTTCCTGGCACCGGGTGATGGTCACGATCGCTGCCTCACGTGTCTGGGCATCAAGCACGCTGAGGTGGCCTTCGTGGATGAACCGGGCCCTTCATCTTGGGACCTGTCTCAAGTGCCCCGGAGGAGGCAGACCCAGCCCTGACTTTGCTCTGTCCCATCCGAGCATTAAGGTGCTACGTAGACCGAACACAAAGCTTCAGGACCTCAGACCAGCTCTTTGTCTGTTACGGAGGCTGGCAGAAGGGGAATGCCGTCCCATGCAGAGGATGGCCCACTGGATTGTGGATGCTATCACCCTGGCTTATCAGGCACAGGGTGTGCCCTGCCCATTCAGGCTGCGAGCTCACTCAACTAGAAGTGTTGCATCCTCCTGGGCGCTGGCTCGTGGCGCCTCGCTGACATATATTTGTAGGGCTGCGGGCTGGGCGACCCCCAACATGTTCGCTAGATTCTATAGCCTCTGTGTGGAGCCGGTATCCTCCTGTGTTCTCACCTCAAACGGGTAGTGGCACCGAGAGGCCCCGGTTAGTGTCGGCTTGCTAAAACTGCTCCAGAGTGTCCTACAGTAGACCCTGTTGAGATCCTCCATCACCCTCGGCAGCGGACGCGGCAGAACGTCCGGTGCCGGGCCTTCACGATGAATCCGCGGGAACCGTGGAAGGCTGGGTTCCATATTGAGACCTAAGCAGTTCTCCTATGTGTATAGTCCACGGTATAGCCATAGAGCCCATGTTTCCCCGGCAGACTTCTGCCTTTCCAAGAGGGTTACAATCACCTCCAGTTCTCCATATACACCTAAGCGGATGCTATATGTGTATTTGCTTCCAAAAACTCCTTCAGGAAGGATGGGGCTTCCGCAGCGTCCCTGTTTCAAGTGGAGCGGGTACGTTTTCCCAGTGTTATCCAATCTCACTCAGTAAGGTAGTGCTTTGAAAAATGGTGAGTGGAACTACTTGTCCCGAGCCCCGGCCTACACCAGATAGGGGCGCAGGCGGCTCGCACAGTGCACTGGAAGGGGCAGCATCATGGTGCTTTGGTAGGGATCCCGATTCATTGGTCACCGACGTGACTCGGAGTGACCGACTTAAAGGGAACATCTCGGCTACGTATGGTAACCCTCGTTCCCTGAAGGAGGGAACGGAGACGTCACGTCCCATCGCCACGGCTGCTGTACCACCGCTGAGCGGCCGGGTCACCAGCTCGACTCCTCAGCGAAAACCTGGTATGCGTTGCACCGGCTGCCTTTTTATGCTCACGCTGTGATCAGCGGCAGCTGGATGCAATAATTGCATGCCAATGTGCATTGGCTCGTTTGGTTTACACTCGAAGTAGATTGGTCTATCGAAGCGTTATCCCAATTCGTCGGTCACCGACGTGACGTCTCCGTTCCCTCCTTCAGGGAACGAGGGTTACCATACGTAACCGAGACGTTCTTTAGAAAGTTCTTTTCATCAAAGAAAAAATTATTTTATACCTGTTCCCACAATATATTAAGAAGCACAACTATTTTCACGTGTTTTCAGTAAATAAATATTTCTTAAAAACTAAAACATATTAGAATGATTTCTGAAGGATCATGTGACACTGAAGACTGGAGAAATGGTAGCTGAAAATTCAGCTTTGCCATCACAGGAAGAAAACAAAATTTTAAACTATATTAAAATAGTGAACAGTCACTTTAAATTGTAAAATTTTGCAATATCACTGTATTTTTAACATGTAAATGCAGCCTTGGTGAGCATAACAGACTTACAAAAACTTGGTACTGTACCTCAACAGACAAGCCTAAAATATTTTTTATAACATTCTTTCATGATCAAAAATAGCTCACAGATCTGATGGAATATAATTATACATTAACATAATTATATACTACAACATGCCCATGCATGTGCAAATTGCGGTAGCAGGAAAGCAGATGACAAAGATGACAGTTTATATCTAAGCCAATTTTTTTCAAACCCCTTTCAGTTCTATTCTAGACAGACTCCGCCTGCCAAAAGAGTTAGAGTGGTCCACTCCTGGGGTTACACCATGGAGAATTAAATTAAGGGTCACAGCAGGAAAGACTGGTCTCAAATTCCCATGATTCTCCTTGACTTCCTGATGCTCTCTTGCTGTATCTGCAGATATCCTATCTCTATTCACACTGCTGACGGTGAGCAAAGATGTTATGTCATCTTAAGGAGAAAAACATCCTTTCAATTCTAGGTACATAGGTGGTTAAAAAAGTAATTTATTTATTCCAAATCTATCTATCTATCTATCTATCTATCTATCTATCTGATTTTCGTACAACCATTTTGTGAATTGAAAATGCTTGGGGAATCTTGAAAATGAAGGATCCAGTTATATACATGCACGTAAGCCTCCAAGGGCACAGGCACACATGGAGATAGGTTTTCATCACCTGAAAATGCTTCTTTTGACCTCAATATTAGCAGCTGAATTGGTTTTTGCATTCAAAGCTCATCTCAAGATGTGGGCCATAATCTCTCGCTCCACATGAGAAATCAAGCTGAGTGAAAGCAATGGGAGGCTAATACCAGTCATGCTTACCACACTGGAACTCATCTGCACCATCTTCACAATCCTTCTGCCCGTCACAAAGCCACACACTGGAGATGCAGTTCCCGCTAGGGCAGGCGAAGTGGCCTTCTGCACATTTCTGCCTGTGGGAGACTGCGGCAGTCAGAGAAAACACGTGTTTGATTATGGAGAGCATAAATAAGTCCAAGATTTGCTTAGTGTAGTGAGAATTTGGTCCAGTGGTTATTTGGGTCATTATTCCCTCCCTAAAATCGCTCCCAGGCAGATTAAATCTTTATGTGATGCAATTATCTATGGAACTATATGGGTGTAAAAGTGCACTTGCCTCATTAAAAGTACATCTCCATTCAAACAGGTCTACTCTGATAAATTCCACTTTTGCTTTCTATCTGAAACTGACATGCTATGAGCAATAAGCTGAAATCTGCCAAGACTCATTTTCAAGTCACCTTTTCATCAGCCATTTTGAAGGGACTGCAGTTTGCACGAGAGTTTAAATGTCTGCTCTTCGCAAGTCTGACAATCACCAATAATTACTCATCAGCCTTCCAAACCTTTTTCAGGCTCTTCAAGCATGGATAAAAAGACAGGGGCCTGTCTCTGCCTCATTACCTCTTTCATAAATAGTGTTGCGACAAAATTCATTTGATTTTAATGGAACCTGGCTTCCTCAAGCTGCAAAGCTTACAAACGGAGAGTTATATTGAGCGTTACCCTGACAGTTCCTCTCATCGGCGTAATCTCCACAGTCATTGGCTCCATCGCACAGCCAGGAATGGTGAACGCAGAGTGAGGTGCTGTTACAACTGACAAAGACCTTTTCTGCCACTCCCATCCTGTAAAAGTCTCCACAATCTGTGTGATCTGAAAATAAGAGGAAGACCTTGTTATCTACTGTACGCCACATGAGATGCAAAACAGACGACACAAAATAATTCCAAGCTGTATGACCATTCATGCACACACAATCCATAATCAAAATTAAAGCAATAGTTCACCAAATATGACTTCTGTCCATATGACTCTCAAAAGATGATTTTCTTAATATTATCCAGGCCAATCTTTGCACAATTTAATGAAAGTGAATGGAGCTGACTCTCCAAAATTACAAAAAAGCACCATTAAAGTAATAAAGTATCATTAAAATTCAACTACACTATTCAGCAAGGGTACATTAAATAGAGCAAAAGTGATAGTAAACACATTTGTAATATTACACAGGATTTATATTTCAAATAAATGATGTTCTTTTGAACTTTGTATTCATCAAAGAATCCTGAAAAAGAAAACTGTATCCCAGTTTCAACAACAATATTAAGTAGCACACATGTTTTCAACATTGATAACAATACGAAATGTTTCTTGAGCACCAAATCAATATAGAAGGATGACTTCTGAAGGACCATGTGATACTGCAAGACTGTAGTAATAGCTGCTGAAAATTCAGTTTTGCATAAGTAAATTGAATTAATATTTCATAATATGACCTTTTGATCAAATAATTTCAGACTTGGTAAACATAAGAAAAAAATCGTACTAATCCCAACCTTTTTGAAGTCGGCTGAAGCCATATGAAAGCTTTCCTCCTCCAAAGTTCAAAATGCCATTGGCTCTAATGTCATTGATGTCAATGCTGCCATGTTTGATTTGAAAGTTATAGCAGAGGAGATGATTTTCAGTGAATAAAGACTTAATTCAGACTAAAAATTTACTTAATTAACTTGACTAAAATAATGACTACCATATCATATGACATCAGAAGACTTGGAATATAGTCCCTCAGTTACAGTTCCTTTTAAAATACTTTTATGGTGTATTTTATTTTATTTGTCCCATTTCATTATATAGGAAAGCATGGACAGGATATTCTTTAAAAATGTGCCTTTTCTGTTCCACTGAGGAAGGAAAGTCATAAAGATTTTGGGATGACATTTTTTTCTTCCATTTTTGGGTGATCTGTCCCTTTAATGACAATTTATTGATTTATCCTCAGTTCTATCTAGGAATGCATTACATTCGTCTATAATAGTCTGATATGTCAAGGCAATGATTATTACAGTAGGATAAAGAGAACGTGTGCTGCTTTCCAACATGGGCAGCGCTGCCTTACTGCAGTTCTTTTCATCCGAGGCATCGGCGCAGTCGATGACCTGGTTGCACCAGGAGGATATTGATATGCAAGTTCCATCTTGACAAGATGACTCAGACGCAGCACACGTGACATCTGGAACAGAGACACTTCATTTACACGGAGAGCAAAGAGACTAAGGCACCTGGACGTGTGCTTAAATGAATTAAATATTGTGCGCTGTGTAAATATTGTGTTATCACAGATGATAACAGAGTATTCCAGATCGCTCCAAGGAAAATTACTTGTGAAATGCTTTCACAGCTTGAAAATTGGGTGTCATTTTCGAGGTCTAACATGGTCCGAAATACACTAACGGCTTAAAATATTTTTGCTGCCCATTTTCTTTTATAGACTGAAAAAAAAATGTACTTCCTTAAGTGAAATTTATATGCAAAATGTCAAAATAATAATATTTGCAGACAAGATACTCACTGTTACAAAATGCCTCATCTGAGTTGTCCCCACAGTCATCGATTCCATCACAAAAGCGATTGTTAGCCACACAACGCCTGTTGTAGCAAGGACGGTGACCCTTTCGGCAGGTCCTGTTGTCTAGCGATACGGAAAGCAATTGCAATCAGGGCAAAAAAAAAAAAAAGCTTCACATCCTCTCTCTTATTTACTCTTTCTGTTGCTCTGAGCTTATTCCCATTTGCTCCTCTGCTTGAAAGCAGTAAGGAGAAGCAGCTCATTTTATTAAGTTGAAGCCTCAGGGAATGGAACTGCCACCTTAAACCAATTCTGCGTTCTTACTGCTTTCAAGATGTGGGAACTGGGAGTACATACGGCAAAGAATTGTGATCGGCCACTTACCACAATATTGCATTTTCTCATCTGACTTGTCTTTGCAGTGGGCAATTCCATCACATGTTAGCTGGTAGTCTATACATTCCCCATTTCCACACTCAAACTCAGTGTGAATGTTGCAAGAGGACGTTTTGGCTATAAAAGTGAGCAAAAAATGATGTTAAAAAAATCTACTTAATCTAAAGTAAATTAATTATGTCGCTAAGGAATACATTTTTGTGTGTATGTGTGTGGGAGTGATGCAAATTGGCATCACAGTTGAGATTACATAAGGTACGAGAAAACATAAGTGGTGCAAATGCTAGGGTTTTGAGGGTGGGTGCCAATGCATTGCTAAGATGGTTTTAAGCTTTTTTTCTGTGTGGTTGCTATAATGCTCTGTGTGGTTGTGTGATTCTTTTTCAACTGGCCCAAGTTAAAAGAATCCAAAATGTCTATGCTATTCTGATCTCTTACTCAATGTAAATATATGTATTTATTTAACTAAACAATATCCACCAGAGTGAATATCAAACATCTGATCACTCAAAAAGTAATAGGGTCAAAGACATTTAATCTCAGTCTATAATAAAGATTTTATAAAGTTCTTAGAAATGTACTTGTATTCATGTCAGATAGTTCATATGGTTTTGAAAAATGTGTTGAACATTTTTAGGAAAATACTTTTACCACTTGGTACCATCAGGTCAAAAGTGTAAATATATATTTTCTTTTTAACTTGAGTGACAACATCATAATCATTACTTCCAGAAAAGTTTAAATATATTTTTCAAAGTAAAAAAAAAACATTTTTATACAATTATCATGAATTAATAATTAATTAGCATCAACATTTTTAAGGGAATCATACTACATTTTACAAGATAATTAAAACATAAAATAAATTCATTTTAATCCATAAATTAAAAACATGCTCATCATAGAAAATATGTATTCAAGTCAAATGTGTTTTAATTAATTTTTGAATAAATAATATGTGACCCTGGACCACAAAACCAGTCTGAAGTTGCACGGGTAAACTGTAGCAATAGCCAAAAACACATTGTATGGGTCAAAATGATAGATTTTTCTTTTATGCCAAAAATCATTAGGATATTAAGTAAAGATCATGTTCCATGAGGATATTTTGTACAGATTTTCAAATAGTTGTATCTCAGCCAAATAGTGTCCTATCCTAACAAAAAAAGCGTATTTATTCATCTTTCAGATGCTGTATAAATCTCAATTTTAAAATGTACACTTAAGACTGGTTTTGTGGTCCAGGTTCACATATATGAAACAAAATAGCATCATGTCATTAGTCCAACCGCTCACCTTTTCTTAATAAACCACACGTTTTGAGGTATCAATTATGTCTGTAGCATAAATGGTACAGGAAGAGTTAAAATCCCTAACCCTAGGTCGAAGCAATAGCCATAGCGATGTTTACATACATACAAAATAAATGCTGGAATAAATGACGCAAAGTAATTTCACATCTTTCTGAGATGGAGGGGCTCATATTCCCTGAGAGTCTAAGGGAAGCGTGGCAAAACTTACACACACATCTGTAGTCATCGAGCAGTATCCGCTCTCCTCGGCAGCTGCAGTTGACTGTGCCATGTGGAGTAAGGAGACACAGGTCACCACAGCCACCATTCAGAACCCTGCATGGAGATAGTTCGCCTGAAACACAGGGACAAAGGAACATCGTGTACCATCACAACAGTGCTCTGAGCATATAAAAAAAGGCCAAATAACAATATTAATCAACAAACAAACAAGAACACAGAGAAAAGTAATTCCAAAGTCTTTGAAGTGAGCAATCCACAAAACTCTGAGCTAAAAAAAAATACACTGACAAATGCAGTACATCAGGGGCTTACTCACTGAATACCCTGGAGTTCCTACAAAGTGCACTTCCTAAGCAAAATCAAAAAGTTGTTAAAAATTTAAAACGGAAGTGTAATCTCAATTAAAGCGGAAGAAGAAAACTCTTGTTTTTCCTTTGTTGGGCTCTGGAAATTAAAAGTGTGTATTCCAAAAGTCTGAGACCACACTTGAAATGTAAGATTTAAAATCGTATTAAACATGACAATAAAAACATTTTAGGATTTTGAAACAATTTAAAACCAAGAAAACTGAAAACGAATAAGAAAACATTGAATTAATTAGAAATATTTCAGATTCTGCTCACTATAATCGAATATGCAAATCCGTGACATTGAACATGTGACTCCTTTGTACCACCAGTGTTCGTTTAGTCTCATTGAGATTGAGTTTTTTTAATTAAATGTTTAATTTTTAAACAGTTTTTATTTTTATATTTTCTATTTGCTTTTTCATTTTAGTTATTACATTTAATTTTAGTAATTTTGTTGTGCAGACAGATAGATAGATAGATAGATAGATAGATAGATAGATAGATAGATAGATAGATAGATAGATAGATAGATAGATAGATAGATAGATAGATAGATAGATAGATAGATAGATAGATAGATAGATAGATAGATAGATGTAAAACGCACTTGTAATTTTCTGACAGGACTTTATGCATTAATTTTACAGACATTTCCATTAACTTTAATACATAATGAAATGTAGTGCAAAATTCAAAATACAGGTGAAACACCTGTAAAAATCAATAAAGAAAATTCTATCATATTCATACAGTACATGTGTTTTTTAGAGTGTATATAGTTTTTATTCATTTTTATTCAATTTTGTTTTAGTTATTTTAGTACATCAAGTTAATTTAATTTAGCTAATTTAAAATGAAAAACGTAGCCTTGGCAACTAGCTGAAACCTTTTAAAGTCAGACATTTTTTTTATACTTTATTTCAGTTAACGTTATTACA
This sequence comes from Sinocyclocheilus grahami, assembly GCF_001515645.1. Taxonomy (NCBI): domain Eukaryota; kingdom Metazoa; phylum Chordata; class Actinopteri; order Cypriniformes; family Cyprinidae; genus Sinocyclocheilus; species Sinocyclocheilus grahami. The sequence goes on from NW_015506405.1 coordinate 33,984, forward strand.
TTTATTTCAAATAAAACTGAATAATATTTTTTTTATGGTGCACATTTTAGTTTCAGTTTTAGTTAACTATAATAACCCTGCTTTGTACGTACGTCAAATGTTCTCATTTCCATTAAAGCACAATATGCTCTTTGGATAGATTTCAAATCATGCTGGAGAACAGGTTTTCAGTTTATGCTGCCTGACTGCTGTCATTAAAGAGGAAAAAAGAGGACAAATCAAATACTAAGATATTCTGCAAGTTTTACTCAAATCATTATGCAGGTAATATATATTTATAACGAGAAAAAAAAATCTAAATAGAAAGAATAGCCCATTTAATCAGACTGATCAAAGAACTGTTAAATGAACATCCAGACTGTCAGGAAATGTTATGAATCCAGAACATTGCCCCTCTGGGAGCTGTATGAAGCACCCATACCTATGAAGAGCCTCCAGAATCTCTAACTTATCGTGCTGTAACTAAGCATGAATATGGAAACGAATCTCAAAAATCAAAGGTGGTGTGTTAACGTGGCACAGTGTCAGATGAAAGAATTGGAAAGAAAGATTTCTGTAAGAAGATCACATTGTTGATCACAACAGCAGTTATCCTCACATCTGTCTTCGAATGAACACATCTCTCTCTGTCAGTGCTGACTGGTAACATTCCTTAGGTAAAAATGGTTCGGGGCAGACAGCTGCAATAATATGGCATGATCAAACAAATGAGAGGAGAAACCCCCTCACAGCAGGCTCACAAACAGAAACCTTTGGGAGTCTCTTAAACCGATTTCCCGACGTCCTACTTTTCACATTTGCGACAGTTCAGAGCATCCTCTGTGACTTGAGGATGCTTTTTTAAATTAATTATGTCTCCAATTTAGGTTGCTTGGTTACTAAAAAAGTCCACTCTAATTAATCATTCCTACTATTCCTTAGAAATCAAAAAATGCCAGTGCCAGTGAAAGATGTGAATTCAATGCACACAACATATTTATGAAAGTTTCAGAGGCCACTCTCAGAGCCCAATCTTTTTTTTTTTTTTTGGAATACTTACAATTATTAGTGTCTTTGGCGACTGCTATAATTCCCATTGGCTGGTGGGGAATATCAGCCCTGAGAACTTTAGTATCTCCTCCGGTGAATTTGTTGGTCCGTAGCACAGCCCGCCGAGTCCAGTCAGACCAAAAAATGTAGTTTCCGTGGATAGCAAGTCCAAAAAATGTGCCAGGCCCTGACCTTACGATCACCTAACAACAAATACAGAGGGTCAAGTACAGAGCATTTGCTTACAGATTATATATTTGATATGTATTTGTCTGCTGACATGTATTATATACATTATAATATTTGTGAGTGTGTTGTTTAAGTACTGTATATATTAATGGGTAACACATTACAATAAGGTTCCATTAGTTAATGTATTAACTAACATGAATGAACAACGAACAATACATTTATTACAGTATTGATCTTTGTTAATGTTAATTAAGGAAAATACAGTTGTTCATAGCTAGTTCATGTTAATTTACAGTGCATTAACTAATGTTTACAAGCACAACTTTTGATTTTAATAATGCATTAGTAGATGTTGAAATTAATATGAACTAAGATGAATAAATGTAAAAGTATTGTTCATTCTTAGTACATGTTAACTAAAGTAGTTAACTAATAAACCTTATTGTAAAGTGTTACCTATTAAGGTTTCTGGAAGAAGTCTCTTATGCTCAACAAGGCATATATATATATATATATATGTATGTATGTATATATATATATATATATATATATAAACAACTAGGGTTTTTAAAGCATCATTTTAAATGAGTGTTAGATTATCATAAAGGCAATCGAAACATAAATTAAAATAAATTTCTAATATGGTGATGTACTACTGATATATCATGCACCCCCTCAATTTTCAGCCATTCTGTTGTCAAGATATTCACCATTATTAATAGTCATTGCAAAAAAAATAGTAAAAACAATAGCTTTTGGCTGTCCTCTTACACAAGGTTCAAACCAATAGCTTACAATTAAAAACAAGGGACAAAAACACACTCTGACGACCACTGTAAAGTCTCTTTGAGGGGACCAAAAATAATGTGTTGGTAGAGGACATATGCTTTAAATAATCGCCCAGCAGCCAGTTTAGCCCAGATCCTATGAGTGTTAATGCAGGTGTCATGGTGATGGACACAGATATACATCACACGACTCCTTCTGGGAGTTTCCGGCCTGTGGGGCGGGAGGATGTCCCACAGCTCCAGAGACCCAACCATTAACAGGAACACGTATGTAGCCGTGATCACATTAGCCTTGCCACCATGGTGGGGAAAAATAGGACAGGTGTTGATTAAGAGAGCCCAGCTTGAGCAAACAACAACTGGATATTCGAAGGGGAGGTGGGGGGGATTAGGAGCATGCCAGATGGTTTTTGATGGAGCATATTGATTCAGAATTAAATATAGCGGTGCAAGCGTTCTGCTCCAGCACTAATTATCTCTGTTTATCTGATCAAATAGAGTTTTCGGCTAACAACTATAGCCACATGCATTTGCCCGCAGCTCTGATGGGCATTACAAAAAACTTACATCTATAATAATACTCCTCTTTGTGTGGATATGATATAAATGATGGCACCACAGAGAAAGTCTAACCATGTGTACCGTTAGGCTTCCACTCAGTTTCACCACACGAACCTTTTAGCTAAAACCAGTTGGGAGATTCCAACTGCAAGGCAGTTTGCCAAAAACCATGTTGATTTAGTTTTGCTTAATTCTTCACAGTTTAATTGGCTAGTTGATAGGACGGCCCAGCAAGGGTCTCAAAATAAGCTTTTATTACCACTAGTGCGCTTAGTTTGGGAGGTTGAGGTACTCTAATTAACTCTGTCATGTTTCTTCAAAGTGGTTAATTCATTACAATTAAACTGATCTGGTGAAGGGTCAATGGACACAGCATCAGTGGATGCTAATAACTCCAGAGGGTTGCCCGATCTATGGGTGGTCATCAAGTCATTATCGTCTAGATGTAGTGACCCGCTGCAAAACCCAATTGAGGTTTATGTTTTAGAAAATGAGTAGGAATTACTTCAACTGGTGGTTGTTATTTCCACTAATCAAAAGCACTTTATTAAACAACAAGAAACAAATGAAGAAAGAAAAAAAAAAATGTACAGGAAACTGGAACAGGAAACCCTCTAGGGTTCATTTAACAAGATTCATTGTTTAAAAAGCAATAACAGAATAACATCTTAACAACAAACAATAATATGCAATTAATTGTGATCAATTTGAGCATATATGTTCAATAAGATTTAATTAATTCTTTCTTGCATTAGATAACATTAGATATGCACTGAACTAACAATGAACTAACTAGGGGTGTGTCCGAAGCTGAATACCTTATTCGGAATGGCACGGATAATGACTTTAAAACGAATAACGAATAATTATGTCAAATAATATTCGGCTGTGACTGACACAGACACTCCATGTGTTTGCTGGATAACAGGTGATCCAGGGGAAAGCATGATATTATACATAATCTCTAAAATCACTACACAATAATGAGTGTGTAAAATGAATGAGTGTAAACATGAATGAAATGAGCACAAATCAAATAGCCGCGTTGCTGTGGCCTGTCCGTGTGTCTCCCAGAAATCAGAGCTTGGCAAGATTAAATCAACTAAACTACTACATCATACACATGTTCTACTATTTGATATGTATATTTAAATGAATGCATGAAGCACAGGATGCACAGCAAGATCGCAAATCAAACAGACACATTCCATCTCTGCACGTTTCTCAGAAACCCAACCAGCTCCAGCCTAATAATCAACTAAGATACATATACATTTTCTACTGCTTGGTATGTCCATTTAAATGTTTTAAACTTTGTATGATAGGCTACAAATGTATCTGCCTCACTCTCTCTCAGAGACGGCGTTTATACAGGTATATTCTTTATAATTTGTTCAGATTTGCATTTGTACGCATAGTAAAAGATTTTTATTTTTTATTTCTTTCAACCTCCATGTTCTCTAATCAGCTATTTATACAGTCAGCCTCCTCTTATTTGAGGTTGTGGTTGTCCTGACATTACTCAGTACACAGAGTTATATATTCCTCCTATTTTACTTTTATTAGCATTTATTATTACTTATTATTTTAATTATTTATTATTTTAATAAGAACTTGTTAATCACGAAAGGTCCCCGAGCTGGGACTTGAACTCAGGTCTCCCGAAGCACAACTGCATTACACCTAAAAGCACGGTCTAAATGAGGCTATTGGCTCAAATGTTCTAATCATAATGAAAAATATTATTTTATCAGTTATAAAAGACATATTTGTTAAGTTATAACTACAAAGAAAAAAGATAGGCTGTAAAACCACAGACATGACGGTTTTCAGTTTAATTGTACGCACTTCTGGATAAAGCCCCATCCACTTCCATTGTTACAGCTTGTTACAGTTACAAATATTGGCTCCGCTGCACAGCCCTACAACTAACGTTGGAACAATTTTTTTAAAGCATTAATTCATTTAGTTTAATTTATAAAATTGATAAAATATTACATATTTTATAAATGATAAAAGACTACGTTTAGAAATTAGCATCAACCTAGATTAATAAATGCTGTAAAGCAATTTTAATTGAAAAAAATGTTCTGTGAAACACCATGAAACAGAGAAAGAGTCATACTCACATGTCTGTGGGAGCCATCATATTCACAGCGTTCAATTTTGCCCAAGCTGCCATCAGAGAAATACAGCTTTTCCGCTTTATGGTCAATTGTGAGTCCGTTAGGAGTGAATACATCTGTGCTAATGATGACTTTCATGTTATTTCCTGCAAGAGTGGAGCGCATGATACTGGGGTGCTGCTCATTCCAATTGGTCCAAAACATGAGGCTACAAAGTACACAGGACAAAAAATTAGAGCAATAGAAGCGATTTTACAGACAGCACTAGCAAGACGATTCAATACTGTCGTCTGCCGGTATTTTTAAACCGACTCTATGACGCATGGGAATATCACTGACTGCACAAATAATAGTGGACAGAAAGTACTCAGGGCCTATTTGACGTTTCTCTTACAAGTTCCTTTCACAGTCTAATTCCACGGTCTAATTGAAAATTAGTGATACATGCTGACTTTCTATGCCAATTAATCATTTCAGGTTAGATTCTAATTAACAGCAGTCGGTAGTCCATTTGAAAAAGTGCCAGATTACCAAGTAAGCATATTCTCTCCAAGGTTGAGGGTTTAATGTAGTCGGTGAACTCAGGGTCAGCACATCTTTCTGAATATCAATGCTGTTCATCAGTCTCAAATGGTTCTTTTAGAGTGGATATTTAAGTGCATATACCATCCACTATGTCTGGAGAGTTGCCACTCTGCTGGATCAGGAATAAAAATATCCCATCCACAACAAATTTCACATGGCGCCCTGCTCATCTGATGAGGTCAAACTAATTAAAATGTTTTCCTTCTTGACTGATTGACATTCCATATATTTTAGTTTTCCTGTGTGTGACAAATCAATTTGCTCTTGATTTTAAAAGTTAATATGCTTCCTCCTGACAATAAAAATCAATTTTGTTTCACACTATGCGTTGACAAAGTGAATGTGTTCATTTTGTTTAGTCTATAGCAAATGAAATCTTTCCCTCTGTTGGAGCAGAAAAATGGCACGTTTTATACGCGTCACACCAAATGTAATTGGTTTTTGCATGTCACATGACCGATGACTGGGCATTTTGAATGTTCTGAAGTGCAAATAAGCATGTCAATGCACATGACAACAAACTCAAACTCTCATGTGAAATGATATCTTTCTGTACAAAAGTATTGCCCTTGATTATTGCTAAAAACGCTCTCGATGGCATTTTTTTGGACAGTATTCTTTACAGACCGACAATATCAGATACCCAAATGAGCAAAAAAATTCCCTTACTTTTGACATTCATCCAGGGCCAAGATGTGGGGATGGTCATCCTCAGACATGGTGACAACGGCTTGCCTGGTAAAAGCTGCTTGTCGGCTCTGGTCTACTGTGTATCTGCTGATGCTTGAGGTGGTGGAACTAGTCCAGTAAATCGTGTCCCAGGCACGGTGATAAGCCAAGCCCTCAACCGAACCCACACCTACAGAAAACAACAAGCTACAGTTTGACCATGCTAAGACATACTGAATCCAGTCGCATGGAAAGGTGATTAAATAGTGTGTTTTCATTGATATTGCAGTTTGGAAATGAACAGACCTCTGTGTGTTAATGCTTTCACCTGTAGTATTAACAGCTTAGGTGTTTATTTTTTTTTAGATAGATAAATGTTATAAATTATCTTTTTTTTTACTATATTTAAATACATTGTGAATAACACAGTGAGTGTGTGCATTCAGAAAACCATAATCAATCAAAGCGACATCTCACTAAGCATTATAAAACAGTTAGGCTTTGTCTGCTATCATGTCTAAAAATTCATCAGTGAAATAGCAATTGTTTAAACTAAAGCTAAAAATGTAGCTAAAAATGCTACTATTTGAAAGATCTTAGAGAATATAGTCTGCAGAAATCCATCACTAATTAATCATTCACAATAAAAAGTGCCTGACAGCTTGCCTTTGTAGAAACTGTTAGAGAGGCCAGGGAGTAATTAACAGGGGATGTATGACTTAATTAGGGAAATACAGATTAACGTCCTCACCCTCTCCTGGTGACAGAATGGAGAGGGTGTTTGTATGCGTTTCTAAGTGTGCATGTAGTCAAGGTGGCTGGGATTGGCTTTCATCTCTGGGAAAGTGAGTGAACTCGAATGTGGAGACGCCATCAAAAGAGCCAGCTCATTTCAACCTGTAGTCAACATTACACTCTCACTCTCTCTGGCTGGGGTACTTATGGTCAAATGGATAGAGGTGGAGGATATCTGTGAATGTTACAGTGTGGCATGGGTATAAAAAGTACATGTGAATGGTGAAATGCACTTCTCCTTCAAAAAGTGAACATTAACAGGCTGGATACGCATCAAAATATCTAATCTGAGTTTTAGGCTGAAAAAAAACGTTACTGCAAAAACCTGTTAACTGGTTAACAGTATGTTTCCTTACTGTATACAGTGAATAACTGTAATAGATCTAACCTTAACTTACATTTAGTGTGCATTTACATTAAAATACTGTAAACTGACATTCCCAGAATTCCCTGTGTGACAGGTCACATTTGATGGTTTTTCGATTAAGTAACTATGTTTTTTCAGTTATGGCAGTTTCAGTTCCGGCAACCACAGCTTTTTGTGTGTGTGTGTAATTTTCATGTTTTTCCCAGTATACTGTACACTTGAGAGAAAAAACAAACCAAAAAAAAAACAGTGATCCTAACTGATGTAAATTATATTTTGTTACATATGCTAAACAAAGGCAAGGATGAATCAGAACAAAACCATTTACACGATCACAAAGTGTAGCCTAAAAAAAGGCTAATCAAGTAGAAGTGAAATTTGAAGAAAAAAAAAAAAAAAAAGGTCTAATTCCTTAAGGAGCAATGAGGCTAGTTAAAACAGAATTCAGAGAGTACTGTAAGTGGATAGAAGCACCAATCATGGAGCACAGAAGCTTTCTAAGTATATCTGCTTCATCGCATTAACCCCAGCAAAGTGAAATGAGCTGGGTTACTAAGTACCGAAAAGGTATTAAGGGATTTCTTTCCCCGTTTACCTAGGACACAGAAATGGTTTTTCGATTTAAAGGATAGTCCATCTTATTCAAGAATTTCTGGTGTACATGTACATTATTGCTACGTCTTATTACCTGCCATTTGAACCTAATTGTGTCAGTATGAGTTCTGAATCTAAAATTACGTTGTAAACAATTGAAAGTCCATCTGTAAACACACACTACAGTATGTGCAGTTATTATAAGCAGTACATGAGTTGTTTGATAATAAAATCTGTCATAGTTGTCTCATTACACTGTAAATGGATAATACACAGTCAATTAGGCATATTAGGTTTCCATTGTGGGCCACTATCAGATGTGAATATCGATCGCGGCTGAAATGTCTGCCGTATATAGCGTACATGAGGAAATCAATAACCATATTCTGAACTTTCCAACAACAGTGACAGGCAGGATCTTGAAAAATATCACCCTGCTTCCATTCATATTTCTGTTACAGTTTGAGGACGGTGGAAATGAGACACGTGATTTTAATCCATCAAGAGTGAGGACACAGAAAAAGATGCAGTGTTTTAAACATCTTTTTTGACAGTTAAATTGGTCCCATTTAGTTGCAGAAAAATTGAGGTAGCTATTATAACACTTTTAATAGATGTTGGATGCATCGAGGCCTTGCTGTACATCACAGGCAATGCCACTTACCGTTCCCAACAAATGGCCTTTCACAAATGGCTGCTAAGAAGCTGGAATGGTTCTAGCGGCAGAACATTAAACAATATGTGGGTCACTGCAATGAGTCTGCATCAGGACGACGACAGGACCAAAAACAAATGCCCACTTTTGTGGAAGAAGCATCTTTGGACATCTTTCATGACCAACAAAAGGCTAGCAATTAGTAGGATTTTCCAAATGCCCCTTGAAACCCATTTATGCATGAAAGCACTAAAAAAACCAACCAGACTTACTTTCAACTATGATCTGTCTTCCAGACCAATCATCATTGATCATCTGAATATTCCCAAAATGGATGTCGCTGAAGAATATGCGGTTGTGGTGTGAGGCCTGCTGCCGATAATCGAATGCCAGAGCGATGACATTTTTGAAGTAGTCTGGATTCTCAAAAGGTTGGAGAGGGGAGTTAAGATCACTGTCGTCAGACAGGTGGATGCTTTTCAAGATGGTCCGTTCAGAGTACAGAAGATAGCCCTCATATCTTTGGCAAGCAAAGCCATCTTCGGCTAAGTACCCATGAGCACATGAACACGTCCTTCTTCCGCTGCCCAGGTGAAAACACAGCTGCTGACAACCTCCATTGCTCCTCGCACACGGGTTTGTGCCTGCATGCCAAAGCATAGAAAAACATCACTAGATGAACACCGAGATATTCATTATAATTGTGTTTTGTCCAAAGAATACATATGTGGCATAATAAAAATGAACTCATTAAATTGAAACCTCAACCTTTCTCCCGGCCTTTGTTAAACACTTTCACGTCCTTCAGGTTGACACCAAGACCACTTCTTATCGTGACAGCATCAGTGGCATCGCTTTTGAATCCACGCCGGATCGATCCGTTGCCATGGGCTCTGCCACAGACGGCACAGAAAAAGAGTCTGACATCAGCGTTATGATGGTGGTTATCTAATTAAAAGCAGCAAGACACATTAAAAAACTGCAAAGCCGAGAAAACGTCACCTTGCCGATGACTTACAGTACATCCTATTTACATAAGGCCTACGGAGTCTGCCTGGGAGACGACAGAATCATACGGCAGGTCTCAATAATAACCTTGCTCGGAAGGGGTTAATCCATTGAGACTAGAGCAGCTGGCTCCGTGGGCCACTTTGGAGAGTGTAGCACTTAGTAAAATAATAAATTACCTGTCAGACCAGTAGATGTAAGCCCCGAACACAGCCACGGAGAACAGGTCCACGTTGGCGGCTGACAGTACAATCTCTCGGCCCTCCCCGGTTTCAAGGTTGATCCTTTCTATCTTGTCGGTCCGGGCGTCGCACCAGTATAATCTATTTTCCTAGAAAGCAATTTGAAAATGCACATCAGCGCCTCTCCCTTTGAGCAGCCCCATTTTATCAGCATCAGAAGAAAAGAGAGTGAGCAGAGTAACAGGAAGTGGAATCAATTTGCCCTACCTCATAGTCAATGGTGATTCCATTCGGCCAGGCGATACCAGAACTGACCAGGGTCACTTGGTCTGAACCATCCAGCCGTGCACGACCTATGCAAGGATTCTTCCCCCACTCAGTCCAGAATAAATAACTGTTGATTGGAAAAATCAGATGTGGAATACTACTTTAACCATGCCAAATTCTACATTTTATAGTGACTTATAGTGAGGAAAGCCACAAACCTGTTATCATTTGTTCACTCTAATGTCATTCCAGACAAATATGATTTTCTTTATTTTACTTAAAGCTGCAGTCCGTATCTTTTTTTGGTTAAAATGATCCGAAATCAATATTTAAGCAAGTACATAACCAGCCAGTGTTCAAAACTATCGCCTTACTTTAGCCCAATTCACAATGGTTATCTTATAATAATGTTTTCTAATTTGAGTGGTACGGGTAGGTTTTCGCGTGAAATTCGAGCATGGCACTGCGTCATTACGTCACGTCTGTAAACATAAAGAAGTTGTCCCGGCTACTAGGCTATTGCATGTGAGGATCCTGCAGGTGGCCAATCGTTTATAGCCTTTTCTCACAGCAGCCAGAATAATTAAATGTATAATTTTGATGGTGGATTTTAATCCATAAAGGATTATGTGTTTATGAAACACATGTGAATGAAATTAAATTATATTCCAGTTATAAATGTGCTTCTGATTACAGATAGCCTGGGATTACAAAGATTTGTATTTTAAAGAAAAAAACATTTCGAAGGGAGCATAATTAGCTTTTTGGGTTAAAATAATTTCTTAGAGTATGACAATTAGATTAGACTGTGCAGAAATTTTAATCTACACACTAATACACACTATACTCATAGTCACCAATGCTGATGTTGTTAACATGAAACATTTGAGAATAAAGAATAACAATAATAATAATTTGCACGGTTTGATGTGATATGAGCTAACCAAACTTTAGATTTAATCACCATTGGTAATGAGATTTATGGTAATGCTTTTTTCCTCAGTTGGTCAGAACAAACGTGGCAGACTTGTTACTTACTTGTTCAGATGGCAATATCTGGTGAAAATGCTTATTTGAGTCATATATTCCAAGACGTAGGCTAGAATCTGTGATTGCGAAGTACAGTAAATATCCACACCGGTGTGGTGACTGACTGCCACACATACTCTTCAAATAATTAGATTAATCCGCGCTGGAGCCAAACCGACTCACAACCCACGCAAGCTAGATAATTCTGCACACAGCTGCAATTCCAGGTTTTCAAACAGAGATGGCGACAAAGAGGCAAAATTTACGGACTGCAGCTTTAAGCAGAAAACAAAAACTTGAAGACTCCAAGCTTCAAAAAGGAGGGAAAAGTATCATAATTGGTCCATACGACTCATCATCATTAAATATATTTTGACATTAGCCCTAGAGCTCCTTGGCATGTTCATTAGAGAAGTACAGTATGAATCATTGTGAACAAATCATTCTTTTGAACTGAATCTTTTCAATGAAATTTTTTATTTGATTTTTAAAACTTATAAATCTGTATTCTATAATTCATAGTGACCTTAAAGGCATTGATCAAAAATTATGGCATTGTTTATTCAACCTAATGTCATTCCATACCCATACAGCTTTCTTACCTTCTTACTTATAACAAAAAAAGTGAAGACATCAAGCTTAAAAATGAAAATAAAAGCATCACACAAAGTTGTCCATATGGCTCATCTGAATCATCTGATAAATTTATTATTATTTTTTTTTTTAGAAACAGTCGTTTATTACTGAATATATCTTGACATTGTACCTAGAGCACCTTGCATGTTCATTAATGAACCATGCCTTTGAACATATTTTCAATGAATCATTTGATTCTTATCTGACTGATATGGTTCACAATGAATGGGTTGTAGACATTAATTAAGTCATATGAACCACTTTTGTGATACTGTTTGCATCCTTTTTTAAGTTTGAAAGCTTTATCCATTCACTATAAAATTACAAGGAAAAGAGCCACCAGGACAGAACTTCTACTTTTGTGCTCTGCAGAAGTAAGTTGTATGGCTTTGGAATGACATGATGGTGAGTAAAAGATGTCAGAGTTTTTATTTTTGGATGAACTATTCCTTTAAAGTGTATAACTGTTGTTATTCCACCAAGGAACCATCATTCAAAGTTTGACTCAACTGGAAAAATGAAAAGACATATTTCATAGCCTTAGGCTTGAATAGGAGGCTGTTTTTTTTAAGAGGATCCCACTCCTGATGCTGTCTGCTGTCAGCAGATTGATGGTAGATGGGTTAAAGCGCTCATATATCTTTTCACTTTGTGATTCTGATTGAAGGTTGTAAACATCAAATTCAAGGCAAACACAGACAAATCTGGCAAGAAAGTAAACCATAAAGTTTGACCCTAATTACTGAAACAATACCATAATGGACTCCAAAATGGACCTATGCCTAAATGGATATGCATATCTGGTTTTAAATTCTTAATTTGATTCATTAGTGGAGTCAGATCACAAAATTTATTTGACCTTCAAAGGTTTAAAATGCATTTTCATTTCTCTTCCAAGAGCTCATTGTATTATCTGGTCTAATGCACTTGCATAGTTCCCTAAAATTCACTCAGTAATTTCTAAAATGCTTCTAAAAATTTATATTACTGAACAGTAGACATGGCTGAAACTGATCCGTTGTCTCAGAAGCATCTGACGTACCCTCTCTGTGGATGCACTGCAATGGCTCTTGGCTGGTCCAGCCCTTCTGATATTACAACTGAACGGTAGAGACCATTCAGACGAGCAATTTCAATCAGGTTGAGGCCATGGTCTGTCCAGTAAAGGTTACCTGGAAAATAAATAAATAAAATGAATAAATGTATTTATATATAAATAAATAAATAAATAAAGATGTTTCCAAATTGCAATAATATTTCACAATATTACAGTTTTTAAAGTTTTTAAATTGTATTGTATTATATTGTATTTATTGACCAAATATATGCAACCTTGGTGAGCAAGACACTTTCAAAAACATTAAAAAAAAGAATTGTACTGACCTCAAACATTTTAATAGTATTATATCTAAAGGCTAGAAATGCAAAGATTTTATTTGGATTCCTTGTGACAATGGTAAAAAATGGCAGCATTCTATTGTTAAAATAATGTTTGTGTCTTACCAGCAATCCAATCGACTGCGATGCCCTCCACTCTGTTGATGCCAGTAGTGACAATGTCTTCCCTCCATGTTTGATCCCTCTTGGCTCTTGAGATCCGGTTTAATCCCATGTCTGTCCAGTAAACTGTATCATTGCCTGTATGAAGGAGGACATATTTCATGAAGAATAAAACTTGCAACATAAATAGTGTATGAGAAAGCATCTCATACCCTTTATGTCAAAAACAGAAAGAAATGAAGCAGAAATATTCTGGACACTTCTAATATTGTTCGTAAGGGACCCCATATTAATTTCTAATGCTGTTTAGTAGTAACAATAACTAAAGAAACCAACAAGCATTTTGTAATGGAATTTCATTCAAAGTGCTAAAGTGACATACAAACATTGTGTAGCAAACAAATCAAACAAGATTAGCAATGACTAATTTATTGTTTTGACAGAAGCATGCTCTAAATGTAAGTGGTGTTTTTGCCCAACAACTGAGTGTGACGAGAGCAGTTATTTATTTGCATCCTCCTGTTATTACTGAATTCACACTCAGCTAACGGATCTCTTACATGTGACAGCAGCCAGCTGGAAGGCCCTCATCTGTTTCATGCTCCAACAAGCTGCCTCTAAATAACATGCAAATGTTATGCATGTGTAATCAGCTGTAATAGGCTGAGCTGGACTGGGGTTTTCTTCACCTGAGATGAGCGGATTCTGGTGGTAGGCGAGAGCATTTGCATTGATACTCTCTGACCATCTGCCGCTATTGCCCTGCTGCTGAGGTCAGCAATTCTGCCATGTTTCCCAACCCACACAGCATGTGACAAACGACCTGTTTAGCTAATGAGTTAAAGTCGCCAGTTGAATATTATTTTATTAGTTTGAATATATATAAACCTCCTTTCAGTTTAAGCAGATACAAAGGATGAAGTAGGCTATATTACAAAGTAGTGGTTTTCTTGTTAAATTCATTATTTATTGACAACAGCACCTACTACTGTATATAATAATAATTATTATTATTAATATTATTAGTATTAATGAACATGGTACACAATATTATAATATTAAAATCTATTGTAAAATATAATAAGACTTTTTTTCATTGAATTACAGCCCTTATTTTTAAGGACCCATTATTATTATTATTATTATTATTATTATTATGAAACATAGTAGTAGTGCTATTTTATGTTACCATATTGCTAATTTAAATAACTAACTAAATACATAAAATCATGGCAAAAAAAAATATAACTTTAACATGACAAAATAAATAGCAAATAGTTACACAATGCAATAATAATTTGAATATTGTAAATTGAATGCAATAATAATTGTATTATTGTAAATTAATATAGATTTATAACTTTTTTTAGCTATTATCTAATTTAACACAATAATACTACAGTAGGTCTGTACTACTGCATGCATATGTGTTTGCATGTTTATGGAAATGTCTCATATTATTGATTGTTATAATGCTAATTTGGTACCATCACATGTGGACTGCCCCCTTGACGCTCACTTCATTTATGCCACTTGTCACCACAAAATGCTCCCCTGAAACAGGCTGAATAATCTTGCATCAGACCGCAGTCAAATTAACCTAATTCACAGAATGAATAATGCATAGTATGACAACAACCCCTCAATGCCATCAACGTGGTGATGTCGGCTCTACTTCCATTTGCTAGATTATCTACTATACTGCCTTCTGTCTTTTATGGTTGTAGCAATAAGAGATATAAGGAGAACATTTATCTGAGTTACTGTTTGTGCCTACTTGTTTAACTCATCTTAGCTGTTTATCTCTTCTACATGCGATATGCAGTGTTGTTAAGTCCCTTCTGAGCTGGTAAGAGACTGTGTAGCTAATATGAGACTGTACAGCAAACAACATTTAAAAAAATAATGCAGAGAAAGCAATACATGCCTTATCTTTGTTGTGCACACAGAGAGGATTCAGAGAGTAGTTCTATACACTAGTGAAGAGAGTGGAAGATAGCAGGATTGAGTCACGGGAAGTGCCATGTTTGTACCTGCATGAAAGTCCACGCCAACAGCAAACAAGGTGCCGCTGATGGGCATCAGGGTCTCGGCGTGGTCACTGGGATCCAAAGAGATTCCACGTATCCCCTCATGAAAAGAGTACATCAGAAAATAACTCAGGCCTGTGATAAACAACAGCAAGCGAAAGATGTTAGATGGAGGTCAAACAAACCTCATACAGTTTTCTTTGGGCACAAAACAAGTAGATAAACGAAAGACAACATGAATTAAGGCCTGCTCACACCAAGGACACTAACTATAAAGATAACGATAAAGATATAGTTCTAAAAATAGTTCTCAGTATTAAATAATAGCAGAGTCCACACCACAGCTATAACGATAAAGGCACAGAGAAAAGATGTCGTTGGAATCACTTTCAGAACTTTTTTTTTTCCAGCTGATGAATGATAAAAACATTGACACATTGTCAGAATCAATCCTGCTTACATGAGCTTGAGAATTGAAAGCGGCAGACAAGCGTGTGCTTAGAATAAACAGACTAATAACTAATGTAACTAATATAGTTATCGTTCTTGATGTGAACGGGCCTGTTAGAAGTGAAGAAAAAATGTGACATCCCTGTAAAACATAAGGACACAGGCCATGACAGCAGCCTACCTTCACAGGAGAGACGGTCACTGCGCAGGTTGTAGCCAATGGTGCAGGCACATGTGCGTGTGTTTTCAGATGTGGGCAGACAGAGCTGCGAGCAACCACCGTTATTCAACTGACAGGCATTCCTACCTGAGAGAGACCACAATGAGAGGAGAAAACATGATGATGAATGAAAAATCAGTCTTGAGGAAAAACTGCTGACTGTAGCTTTTGGACTTCTCCATCTCTAATTCTTACATTGCTGCAATATAATATTCCAAACAGTTCTGAAAACATATGTAGAGTATGTCTGTCACGAATCCGGGCCATGAACTTCCAATTTCATTGACTCTCGCACTACACACTGTTGCACATCTCTCAGGACTACATATCCCATCATTCATTGCACTGATTGCACTCAGCACGGATTGCACACAGCTGTTTACACTGATTGCACCCAGCTGTTTCATATCACTCCCTCACTATTTAACACTCACTCTGTTTCCTTCCCTCTGCCGAGTATTGTCTAGCGATTATCACTCTCCTAGCGATAGCTACTCTACAGAGGCCTTGCCTTGCCTTGCCTTGCCTTGCCTTGCCTTGCCTTGCCTTGCCTTGCCTTGCCTTGCCTTGCCTTGCCTTGCCTTGCCTTGCCTTGCCTTGCCTTGCCTTGCCTTGCCTTGCCTTGCCTTGCCTTGCCTTGCCTTGCCTTGCCTTGCCTTGCCTTGCCTTGCCTTGCCTTGCCTTGCCTTGCCTTGCCTTGCCTTGCCTTGCCTTGCCTTGCCTTGCCTTGCCTTGCCTTGCCTTGCCTTGCCTTGCCTTGCCTTGCCTTGCCTTGCCTTGCCTTGCCTTGCCTTGCCTTGCCTTGCCTTGCCTTGCCTTGCCTGTTTCCTTCGGTTTCGGCCTTAGTCTTAGCCTAGTTTTGCCTTGCCTTGTCTGTTTCCTTCGGTTTCGGCCTTAGCCTTAGCCTAGTTTTACCTTGCCTTGTCTGTTTCCTTCGGTTTCGACCTTAGCTTAGTTTTGCCTTGCCTTGTCTGTCTCCTTCGGTTTTGATCTTCGCCTGTTTTTCTGGACTTCTCCCTTTAGCCTTGCCCCTGTGACCCACGCTAGCCCTAGGATTATTCTTGTGTCTTGCCCTCCATATTCCTGGTTGCCACTGTTTACCCTGCCTGTCTTATGACCATGTCCCTGTCTTCTCCAAATAAAGCTTTGCATATGGATCCGCACGTCTCACGTCTCGTCAGCCCCGTTACAATGTCATTTCAGATTTACTAGTGCAGCCAAATTAAACTACAAAAATAATGACTGTTTTCACACATTTCCTGAACCCCTCTAGCATCCCATTGTTTGACCCATTTATACCGTATGAGAAAATATGAAGGCTTCTAAAATTAAACTAAGTATATATAGTCCTTATACTAAAGCCAAAGCAAATTATTAAAATATCTCAAATAATTAAGTTGAGACTGATGCTTATTTTATTCTCAATGTTAATGTGTACACCACCTTTCATGTTTGGGATTGGAAATGTCTTTCTTTATTTTTTATTTATTTATTTTTTTTTTTAAAGAAGTCTCTTATGCTCACCAAGACTGCATTCATTTGATAAAAAAATACAGTAATAGTATTACAATGTAAAATAATTATAGAATATATTTTTAAATGCATTTCAATACATTTTAAAATGTAATTTCTTCTTGTGACGCCAAAGCTGAATTTATTTATTGTGAATATAGCTACTCCAATTTCAATCCAAAGCAGATTTACAGAGAATATTGCCTAACAAAACTCCAATTACTATTGATAAAAACTAGGACTGTCAATAGGGGTGGGGGCGGGGGACTGCAATATCATTAAAAACAAGAATGAAACCATAATATAAAATTTGATATGTTAACATTAAATTGAAGTAAAAAATGAAACTCAGTAAACAAAACTGCAATGGAATTGATTAAATTGAAACACATTTTCAGTTTATGTAATCTATCTATTTCTTTTTGGTATATATATTCCTCTATATCAAATACTTAAAGTTCTTACAGTTCACATCTACTGTCTCTTGAGTGTTTGCATTTTGTCTAATTGGATTATGCTTTCAGCTATCAGCAAATGCATTCTGAGTTCTGTTTAACTTATTTCATTATGTTTAAATCCATTCCACAACATTCTGCAGATTTCCCCCCCAAATTAGCACTTACAATTCTAAAAATGTTTGCAGATTCTATACAAGCCTGCTTATGAGCTATACAAGCAAAGCTGAAGCAGTGGACTAATTTGAGACAGTTTCTGAGATGTCATTTACGCTTTTATTTGAAAGCAATTCATTAACAGGTTCGGCCACAATGGAATGGTCGTAAATTTGGAATATCTCTCCTCATTTGATGAAAGGTTTTAGTGTTGCTGTCAAGTCAAGATGACTTGACATTCTTCCTGGAAGTCTAACTCTCGTCTTAATTGTATAACTGAAAGTGAAGGGGAGGGAAACTGCACCACTGTATTAGCACAAGCTCTCAGGGAAAGCTCAGCTTGCACATCTACGACAGTAATAAGACAGCTCCACATTATGAATAGAGAGGCTAATTGCTGTTGGAGAAATTTGGTGGCTGGATAGATTTACATTTGAGCCCGTTTAATGGTCATTCCTTATTCAAGTCGACAGTTTAGTGGGATCTACAGCAATGCCGTTAATGGATCTGCCATTAGTGTGAATTATTTGCAGAATAACTCACAAAATGGAAAACCAATATCTGAATATATATTTGCTTACACTCACGGAAGATTAGCCTGTGATATTATGCAAAGAAAAAAAATGAAGATACAAAACAGAAAAGAGTTGACTTAGAGCTAGCAATTTACAAGTAAATTAAACAACACAGTATAATGCTTAAAATTTATGGTCTTGTTTATTTTAGCACATTTATTTTTATAAGCTACTTTAAGACTCTACAAAATCAAAATCAGATTTGTGGCTTTTAGTCCATGCCTATTAACTTTAAAGCTCATTTATTTGCTTGTGTAGTCCTAAACAAGGAAAACTGAGCAAAATTATATATCAAACGCTCTTGAGAATAAAAATGTACAATACTATCAAGTAGCTAAATCATGGTACATGACAGTGTTATTTTAGTATCATTGAGATTGTATATATTTTTTTATATTTTATAGTGTTTATTTTAAATTAGTGTTTATTTTTGTATTTTTTCATTTTTTTAATTTAATGTTATTGAAATTCAAGTTATAGTTTGAGTAATTTTGTTGTGTGTGTTTTTTAGTATGTCTATATAGTTTTTTTTCTTTATTCATTTTTAATTTGAGTTTTATTTAATGTAGTACATCAGAAGAAAGACATTTTGCAATTACAAGTTTTTTTTTTTTTTGGCATATTTTATGTTTGTCCTTCCTGATATAGCTTCCTGTTCTTTTGGAAAACATGTCAACATTGGAAAGAAATCCCACAGCTCTAAAAAGATGTTAAACTTCAGTCTTCTTTTTCAAGCAACCTTGACTGTATCACAACAAACCTTTCTGACCATCTCTGTCGTACACCTTCATGTGTACCACTCCACTGGTCTTATTGCGTAGCACTGCCGGGTTACGTCCATCCCGTTTGGCGACCGTTCCCAGTTGAGCCAGATCCTCATCGGCCCACCACAGCTTGCCACCTGGAAAAACAGATGAATTATTCATTTCCCAAAGTCACAGAACCAGCAGGTCTGACTGCCAGTGGAAGCACATGCCATTATCATTTGTTTGTCCCTTTTATAACACATGCATAAAATCCGGTGGAGTGCTGTGCTTTTTTCAGTGCCAAAACTATGCTACGCTTCAGTGTACGGGTGAGCAAGGGAGGTGGTTGGAGCGAGTGAGCGAGAAAAGTAAAGAGACATGACTTGAACATTATGCATGTTCCCCTCCCAGTGTGAGTCAATGAGGCAGAGCTCAGGGCAGCCTGGCTACATGCCCTGGCTGAAGACAAGGACTCTTCATTCACAAAGCCATCAGAGTGCATCTATTCCCACAGCGGCGCTGCAGCTAGCAAGCCCCTCGTGTTGTTTCCGCTCTGTAAGGCTGAGTGTGCCACAAAGGGCCTCAGAGATTGTCCTTGGCTCTGAGCCTAGACCATATCTGTCTGCTGCAGGAATACAGGAGAGTCGGAGACAGTCGTAGCTGTGCGACCATAAAATGAAACACATATTTGTATTTGTTAAAGTACAGAGGGATTGGATGAATCGTATGGCATTGAATGAAAGGGATGAAAGAAATTAATCAACAAAATCACTTTAATCACAGTTGCAGCCAAAATACCGCATACTGCAATGTGATTGCTACAATAAAAACTGTAGTCACTTTGGATTAGCACCTTAAAAATAAAATGACAAAGATTTTAAAAGCTTTTTTATTCTTTGTCTTTTTTTTTTTTTTTTTTTACTGTTGATGGACATTCCAACAAGTTATTAAGATTTTACAATATTAATAATAATTGTAGTAACTATAGTATTTTAATGGAAATATTTTATTATTATATTATTGCGCTTCAGTTCATGTTAGTGATGCGTTTCAGATAGATATTTGCGGAGACAGAGAAGACTGAGAACGCACCCTGAATGTTTTCTTTATTTTACAAAAGCACACAGTTTAGTTGTTACTGTGAGTTTACACAAATAAAAGTAGACAATTAACAGTTTTGAATGATATATAACACTTATTTGTGTGACCAAAATCAACAGAGTATTTTTAGTCATTTTAATTTTAGTAAATAAATCCTGAAAGTATTGTGTTTTTCCACAGGAAAATAAATAAATAAATATATAAATACAAACTTAATAAAAAATGAAAAAAATAAATAAACAACACAGCCCTGCTAATAATAAGAAATGCTTCTCAAACACCAAATTAGAATATCAGAATGATTTCTGAAGGATCATGTGACACTGAAGACTGAAGTAATGACTGCTGAAAATTGCCATCTCAGGAGTAAATTGCATTTTAAAAATATATTAAAATGTAAAACAGTTATTTTAAATGATAATAATATTTCACAATATTACGGTTTTTAACTTATTTTTGACCAAATAAATGCAGAACACTTAAACATTAAACCCTTACCAACCCCAAACTTGTGAACAATATATATTATGCAGCAATGCATTTGTACACCTATAACTTGTTCCTTAAAATGCTGTCTCTGTAGGCAGCACACTAGGTTTTAGAACGGAGTAACTATCTACTGCATGCATAAATTCTTTCATATGTACACTTAACGAGTACAAGTACAAATATTTTTCAACAGGACATTCCTACTCCATAAACCAGAAACAAATACTACTGTAATTTAGGTCACAGTGAGCCTCCAAGAAGATATTTGCTCTTTGTAGTGAGGCCAGCTGTGTATAAATGACATCCTACCCTGAGCAGTGAGAAGCGTATTTGACATTCAAAGATTGCTTGCATAGGTCATCACTGCAGTCAACATTAATCTTTACCTGTCCAGGGTGAGCGACATCAATGATTACTTCTGGGTGTAGTGTCCACTTAATTTGTTTGATCACAGACCAGCACAGGTCTTGAAGTGACACACAGCCCCCTAAACAGCAGCTTGCACTTCCCTGAGTGGTCACATCCCATTAAAGATTGTACCAGGAGAAGGTGGTGAGATTGCATCCTGTCAGTAAAATTGCTTTCATTTCTTCAGTCATCATGCTCTTCAATTACTGCTTCACGGTCTAATAACGGATGTGACTTTGATGCAAAGTGGCCATTGGATTTTTTTTTTCCTAATAATGATGCTGCATCTTTCAACCAGCCGCCGCTCCTATCGATCCCCTGATCATCTGTCTCTGCTGAGTATATTTCCCCTTCACACACCTCTCTATAATGATAAGGCCTGTCCCTCGACACATGCTACAGGGTGCTTGATTTTACCGTGCCAGGTGGCTGAAATCGTAAACCATTTCCCTTAATGCAAGACCAAAGTAAATTTACGGGGACATCAACTGATAGCATGTTATACAGGTTAACCTTGGCAAATGCCCTAATTTATGTTGCTTTTGCTGGGATGGAGATAGTGGCGATAGAAACCGAAGATATTTTGCAGTTTGTATCAAACATTGACCAGCTACCACCCCAGATGCATCACACAGAAATCATATGGCTTAATGGAATTTAGTTGGTTTCATTCAAGTTCAAAACATGGATAAGGAAAGTTGTCATTTTGGCCATTTCAAAGTATTTAGGTCTACCTGTAATTTTAAAGAGATAAGCAAATAATTATAATCTGGGCAAAAAATAATTATATAAAAAGTGTATGTATGTGGCTATCACATACATCTTTGAAAAACTTCAGGTTTTTGACAACACAACCCAGCGTCATATTTGCTGTATGAAATCATATACTTGTTTCTTACTAATTTTGCGGTGCTGATTTCAAAAATAGTGCCTGTTTCACACTTGTATCATCCCTTAATCGCCAGAAAAACTACCATATAGAGATGACTCCTTTGAGCCAGATTACAACTATTTGTTCAATTCTCAGCTGATTTTCTCATGTATGAATGATTCTGAATACATTATTTTATTTTTATATGAATCCAGGGTTCAAGGTAAGAATTATGGCCAGTGCTTACATCTGCTACATCTGTTGGTGTTTTACTACATTCAAGTAGCATAAGAAAATTACAGATTTTGTTAAAATAAGTAAATAAATAAATAAACAAAAGAATATAATAAAATACAATAAAATAAAATAAGCTTGTGTTTACGTAAAGTTCCATGAAATTTAATGGAGTATTTAAACATTTTCCATTCCTTTGCAGATTGTAAGTTACATTATACATTCTAAATACTTATTTTTGTCATTACATCTGAAACTTTTGACAATTGACTGCTTTTGTTATTGTGATAAGTGTATTAAAGCAGATATAATTGTATACATATAATTGTAAGACTTTTTTTTTGTAGAAAGAGATGTATGGATACAATTTTTGTATTAATGTTTTTAAACTTGGCATAATCAAATTAAGCAATGTTAGGCCTAAACTAGTATATAAGTATTATTGCAAAGAAATCATGCATATGTGGTAAAATAAATAATATACTAATGACAACAGCAACAATAATAGATCTTTAAGCATGCCATTTTCAAACAGTTGAAGACCTGACAGGAAAGGGAAGCAGCCAAGAAGTGTCCAGCACACATGGCACTGTTTAAAAAGCATCCCAGAAACTACCTCATGAAGTTGGTTGAGTAAATAACCACAGTTTGCAGAGCTGCAATCTAAACAATGGTTGGCAACATTTTTGGTCGCCATTTAATTTGTTGTGCCATTTCGTAGTTTTGATGACTTATTATTTAAAATTGTGCAAAATAGTATAAATAAAGCTTTAGAAAGTCTGCCTAAACTTTTAACTTGTAACACATGTGTTGAAGGGACATATTCCAAAATTTTCCTCTATGCTGAATCGGACTCTTTGTTCTCTGATGACATTCTCATGCTGCATAATAATATATACCATTCTTTTAGATCTCTGTGGGTAACCTGCATGGCAATGTGCCTTATGCATGATAAAAACAAAGACTGCCTGTATTGGAAAGAAAAACAGCGTTTTGTGTGCTTGGAAGGGATAGCTGTCTTATCATAAAGACTATACCTACAAACCCCCAGTCTGCTTTACTTATCACAAAGATAACATCAATCACACTGAGATTCTTTCATCTCCTCGCCTTGTTTCCTTTCATATTCACATTGAGGTTGTGATTACTTTATATTTTATACCTTATAATCAACTCCATATGCATGGTATGGTAAATATGCTGCGCATTTGCAAGTCATAAAGAGAAGGAAATTATCTTATATTATTGTTTGACTAGTTCATATTCAGCAAGGAAGAGGGAAACATGGAATTCAAAGTGAAATTCCACTCACCGCCCACTTATACACCAACTCAAGGGTCTGCAAGATCATCTGCCCACCTGCATGCATATGTAGTCGGCCCCTGGCCATTCAGGCTCTGAGATGGTCTTTCATTTATAAAGGTGTGATACAGCTTGAAAAATCGGTAGAATTGATCCATAAGGCTGGTGGCATGTCGCATATTTATATGTATGTATGTATGTGGGTGTACATACTGTATATACACAAATGCACAGTATATATCTACCATTCAAAAGTTTGGGGTCAATAAGATTATTTATTTATTATTATTTTTATGTATTTATTTTTTTTTATATATAAATGAATACTTATATTGAGCAAAAATGCACTGATCAAAAGTAACAGTAAAGATTTTACATTGTTACAAAAACAAATCTATTTCAAATAAATGCTGTTCTTTTAAAGTTTATTTTCATCAAAGAATTATGGGGGGGAAAACATATTCTACAAAAACATTAAGCAGCACAACGGTTTTCAATATTGATCAAAATAAATGTTTCTTGAGCACCACATATTATATATTACAAATATTTCTGAAGGATCATGTGATACTTAAGACTGGAGTAGAGGCTGCTGAAATATTAAAATATATTAAAATAGTTATTTAAAATTGTAATAATATTGAGCAAGATTACTGTTTTATTTTGTATTTTTTATCAATTAAATGTAGTCTTGTGAGCTTAAGAGACTTTCAAAAATGTAAAAAAAAAAATACAGACCCCAAAATTTGAATGGTAGTGTATTCACATTTAATAAATTTTTCATATTTATTTATATTTATATTTATTTATATACAGTATGGATTTAATCTGCATTTAATTCTGAAAGAGAAGATATAGGCAATAATGTTTGCATTTGTTATCCATCTTCACATGTTAAGAAAATCTGAAATTTGATGTAGTAGGAAAAATTCTAAAATAATCAACCAGCTACTGAATTTCTGTATTGAATTGTTGATCTTGGAAGTATGTCATATCCTATTGTAGCCTTCCAAGAGGCACAAGAAGTCTCAACACAAGCAATCACACACAAAAAAAAACATCTGCACCAAAAACTGACAGTTTGTCATACTATAAATGAGAAACATAACTGTCCACCAAAGCAGAGCCATAGGTTTTTGCAGAAGTAACGGAAAGCATTTCCTCTATGGAACAAAGGCCTATTAATTATGATAGATAGCACCTACTGAATGCATCATTTTGCTGTACCGTGCTACTTCTTTGAAAGTAACCCATTAGTCTTTGTGGCAGCCTGCATTCTGCTCCCAATTTAATAATGACTCAAACTTTGTTTAATTAAACGAGTCTGTCACCACTTCTTACAAATTGCATTTGTTTTTCAGCTCATCATAGCTGCTCTAAAATAGAACGTGACTATAGAGGTTTTCTAAAGATTAATACCTTTGTAGCATGCAGACAGTGTAATCAGTTAAAACTGTGGTTTAGGGAAATAAATACATGCTAATGAATAATTTGGGGGCATACGTTTCTACCCACAAAGACAGGCAGAGAGTAATGTGAGAAAACATGTCAGATGCAATCCAAAACAAAGGAGTGTAATACATTCAGGCAAAACCCAAGACAGAGAAAGGAGATTTGTTTAATACAAAAAAGTGAAAGTGCACAATTACAGGCTTTGCTGCATTTACTGCTTTCCTTTGCTTTAGGGTGAAAAAAAAAGTTATGCAATTCTTGCTGCTTCTGACGCTGCCAGTATGAGTGAATTCTCTATAATCCCTAGAATTACAGCTTTTGGGCAATGGTTAGAGCTGTAATTTGAGTCATACAGTAGGTCTAAAGTGTGTGATTAAAAATTGCGTCAAATCAAATGGATATCTTCCAAGACAGCCTTTATTATCTTGGTCTATATAAAGCTAAATCAATCCAACTTCACCACTTCTTCAACACTGAGATGACTGTTTACGCTCCTCAGGTAACCAACATTTGCTCTTTATTCTCATACCATGATGTGATTCCTAGGGCTAAACAGAATTTTTTAAATCTATTTTGACAAAATGTCTTGAGTTGTCAGTCTTTTCCCTTATGAAGCAATGTAGCTGTAGACTCGCAGCACCAGGCTTGACTATCGACCTAAAGTCTGTGACCAATATGTAAAGTGACTAATCACAGTTTTGTATTAACCAGACATTTAGGGATGGTAAAATCAAACATTGGCCCAAAATCACACATTGGTTAAGCAATCTCTGTGAACAAAACAGAAATAACTGGAAATGTGTGTTGACTTTCTGAACAGATTTTTTTTCTTTTAATGTATGAAATAAGTACAGATACAAAATAAACAGGAAAAAGGGAAATATTCAGTTCTGATTATGGTTATCTATAGGGATGTCCTGATCAGGTTTTTTGTACCCCGATCCGTTCTGAGTCATTGAATATTGAGTATCTGCCGATACCGAGTCCCGAACCGATGCTTGTATATTCCCAGTGTTTGATGCACAATTCAAGTACAGTAAAGATTTTAAAATCAATACAATGTTTACAGAGTTGTGCAGAGAGTAAAATTAATATATATATATGTGAGTGCATACATATATAAGATAAACTCTCTCAATGTATTTACTGTATTTCAGCATACTGTATAAAGACATTGGTAGAATATAGGACAACTGATGTAAACTTGTATTTTAAATATATAATAAGCAGAATAATTGCTACATAAAGGGAAAAGTGGAGATATGGTTAGAAAGCATGAAGCTTGCCGTGTCAGAATGCCAGTCTGTAAGTCAAATCCGAAGCAAGATGCAACCCATAGCAACGCATTATGGCAATGACATCTCAGACAGTTAATAAAAGTAAACAATAAATGATTGAGTGATCGTTACAAAAGTGCGCATCAAATACATTAAACACGGAAGCTCAAATGTGTGATACACTAGAACAGACCTTACTGGTTCACGAGCATCACACACGCACATTTCTTCTTCTTTTGGTTTTAATGACGGCTGAACACTAGCATTTGAGCGTCTTCTTTTCCTTTTAATGGCAGTTGGCAAATCTACTACAAATCTACAAATGTACACATTTCTTTACCACTTTTTATTTTCACTTATGTTCATAGGTTTATGTTGTGGTTTATATTGTCACAGCAACAAAAGTACAGTAATTTAATAAAGAATTCACAATGAATTGACTATTGAAGAGGGAATTAGACGCTCTATCACTTACCCATGACTGCTAAAGCCGTGGCTTTAGTTAAGTCCCTCTTCATGCTTTCAATGACCTCAAAACCACTACCGTCCAGATTGCACCTGTTGATAGTACCATTAGCAGAACTGATCCAATACATCTTCCCAGCTGGAAAGTCAATCGAAAGTCCTGAGGGAAAACAAGAATCAGTTAGAAACTGTTGTTTGGATTGCTGCTATGGAATCCTGTTTGATCATTACTTCAAAATATACCTTACATATCCTATAACTATCAATGTACAGTATCTGAATGTGAGATGGTTCTTTATAGCTCGAAATATAGTTGCGGCCTCTTTGTGACACTCTAAATCACTTCACTAAAATCCATCTCTGTCTAAAACCTGTTTCAAAAGTGGAAATGGTGAGAGTTTGACAGAGTGGTAAAACTGATTGTGACAAGTGAAGGATATTTCAATTGAGCGTCAGGACAGCTCTGACTGAGAGGGGCTTGTGCATGATAGACTCCCAACAACAACAACAGAAATTTAACTCTCAAGACATCTTCTCTAAGACTGCCGTTAAAACTAAAGAAGCATTGTGCTTGGCTTATCAATGAACATACAGGTACAGGGGTATAAAAAGTACAGAGGAAATATATTTAGGCTTGAGGATGGGAATTGTGTAGATGTTTTACTCAAAAAAGTCCAAAGCACTACTATGTTTCTGTGTGTTAAAAAGTAAACTTTTTTTTATTAGCTTTAGAAATAGACTGATAAAATCAAAAGGCCAGGGAGATTTTTCCATTAAAGTAACTTTCATGCATACATTTTGTAAAGCAACCTGTTAAATAGCAATTTTCTCAGGGTCCTGACTCTGTAAGGCTGTGGATAGGAAATGTAATATATATATATATATGAAACTTATGCCCTGGAAGTTGTCTAAATTCAGCAGCAGTTTATAGAGACTCAAAATCAATTTCACAATGGTAATATTAAAAATGAATTAATTACAGCTATTGCTTAACTGTAGGTCAATGTTGGGGTGACTAATCAGAGGTCTCTTCACAAGGACAAATGACCATAGTTGTTTACAATATAGACTGAAATGGATTTTGCTGGCTATTTTAAATAAAAGTTATGTAAAATATTTGTTCTTTATAAGTGGAAATAAAACATGATGGCATGCAAAATATGTTCTTTGTTCTTTGAACGTCTAAAGAAAATGGTAAGTTATAACACGTATGGTTTTCTCCTCGTAAATGTAATTAAATAAGAGTACAGGTATTCTATTTCAATAAAAAACTAATTTCTAAAAAATAAGACTTAACTATATCAATGTAGTACAATTCCTCTTGTACTTAAAACCCCCGAGAGAGAAATTAAGACATACAGTAATAGTGAAATGTTTGCAGATAGCCTGAAATCAGACATACCAACTGGTTCTCTCTGATTTTGATGAAGAACCTTCCTGTTGCTTCCATCCATATTGGCTACATTTATTGTACTTCCATCGGTCCAGTAGATTTTTCTAGACCATGAAACAAAGTAAATTTCAGGAGAACCATTTGAGTCATGAGATAAATTCTCATGGTTTGTATCTAAGATTGACATGACAAAATAAATAAGCAAACACAAATCTTACTTAATCATACATGCAATCGGTCCATGTGGGCAGCTTACCCTTTGGCTGGGTGCACAGTCAGACACTTTGGTTTGTCAATCCCATAGATGACTGAGGTTTTTAGAGATCCGTCTAGTCGGGCAACATTGATCTGCGTCTCCTCATTCTCAGAGCTCAGCCAATACATGTTCCTCGAGAGCCAATCTACTGCCAGCCCACGGCAGTTTTGAATATCTGCACATGCCAGAGACAGCCATTAACACAGAGGTGCACATCACAACAAACCTCATGGGCGACTGCAACACTTATGTGCATGTTGTAATAAAATGTCTTGTGTGCATTGACACATGGTCGGCATGCTGATCAGTTTGAGAAGAAATAAACCATGCTTTCTAACAGCACTTAAGAAAATCTACTTCAGTCTTCATGTCGCACTTCTCTTGCTTTTCTTAATGCAGTTCGGAGAAGCAATCCCTGCAGAACTTCACAAACAAGCTCTCCTATCATGTAAGATATTATTTATGTTCTGCCGCACATTCCTTCAACTGTCATTTTTTAATGCAGGCCGCCTGTGAACACAGTCTTCTCGTAATTGAAAAAACTATTTAAGACAAAAGTGTCAGCAAAATAAAACAGTATTTCAGCTCAAACTTACACTGTGGCAGCAGAGAGAAAAAAAATCGCAACAAAACTTATTAACAGCACAAAATGTAATAACTGTCACTTAGGTGGTGTTTATTGAGAAAAATCTTACACCACACAGAATGTGAAAAAAGAAACAAGAAAAACACTTCGACTTGGACTCTCGACTCACCTCCAGAAATAACAGTTTGAAGGCCTGTTCCATTGATAAAGGCACGTTTTATTGTTTGAGTCTTAACGTCCGCCCAGTATATCCTTTCCTCAAGAGTGTCATAATCCACCACAGTGACATCATCAATGTCAGGAACCGTCAAAGCAGTCATGACGTTCATATACGGATTATCGATATCCACTCCACGGATCTCAGATCGTCTCACATACAACATGAACTTCTTCAGGGCTAATGTGCGTGCCAAAACAAAACATATATAAGTCAATACTTCGTCTAGAAAGCTCAAACCGATCCATACTTTTGTGTGCATGCTTTGTTTGTTGTGTGGGATGTCGCAGAGCTGCATACTCACCCACACAAGAGTGGTTGTTGAGGGAAAGCTTCATGAGATGAGGACATGAACAAGATGCCGTGCGGTTGTAATCAATGAGACAAAGATGGGAGCAAGGGCCTCTTCCATCGTTATCCTCGCACGGGTTTGAGGCTGAAAAACCCAGGGTGACATGCATTTACACCAGGGAAAGAAAACACACCAAGGTGAAAATCAATAGCACATACTATGAATGGTTTAAGGAAAGCAGCTTTTAAAAGGAGCCAGGAACAACAGCTGTGAAACAACAAAACAAACAAAAAAATTACTGTACAGTGAAACTGAAAGAATAAAAGTGAGAGTTTAGATGTCTGCATTTAACGAGGGCAACATAAAAATGGGTGCAAAATAAAAGTGCAATACCACCAAGAAAACATTCATCTTAACTTCAGGATAAAGCGAAGAGTTGAGGTTGAATGAACAGTGCTGACAACTCATGTTTTCTGCCCACAGTGATCCTCTTGAAACCACAGCACATTTAGACCTTTTGTACGACTCTTTGTAGAGAGACAGCTATATTTCAACAGAAGGTAATGTTGAGCAGACAGATAATGGCCTAAAGGCCACTGGTGCGAATAGTCAATTAACCATCAGCTCTTTCTCAGATTGCTCTGATGGTAAAGATCTTCCTTTAAAATACCTACTCAAAAGGGCAGCTGAGATGAGGATGAGCACGATTGCTGTCATCATATAGTATCATCAGTTTGTTTGTGATAGACTGTAATCTTTAAAAAAAACTGTAAATGTGTTTTTTTCACTGTCACTTTTGATAAATTGAATGTATCCTTGCTGAAGAAAAATATTAATATATTTAAAAACACAAATAAAAAAATAAAACAAATCTTACTGACCCAAACATTTGAACAGTAGTGTACACTATCTGACATATTTTCAGATCATCATCACATTTTCAGAACATCTCCAGAACGCTGCGCTCCATATGACTAGTAAGCCAATTCTCAAATAACTGCTATGATGGCTTTTGTGCTACCTGCTTAAATGATAGAACTACTTATGCTGTCCAATCTATTAAGACTGTGTCTGTTCCCCAAATAGGGAGGTCAAAATATAAATTTAATGCAGGATCTAGAAAAAATCTGATCGTGATTAAACCAGAAAAATGTAAAATAAATGAACATAAACAATTTTTAAAGTTTGGGCTCATAATCATTAGATCACTCACACCCAAAGCAGTTATTGTAAATGAAATTATCACAGATAATAGTTTTGATGTACTCTGCTTGACTGAAACCTGGCTAAAACCAAATTACTATATTGTTCTAAATGAGTGTTATGTCCTCTACAGATGCAATCGACACAAGGAAGTACACTGTAACTCAGATGATGCTCTTTTTAATAAACATATGCAACAGCACAACCAACCATACACTTCTTCTCACACTTCTTCCCCCTCTTACTTCTACCCCACAGCGACACCTAGTGTCAACAATATAACATATTCCCCTTTTACCCAAGAAAATTTTCTCCTTTAGCAATTCCTTTAGAAATTCACAACTGAACGCATTAATATGTAACATGACTTCCGAACTCAATTCTTATGCACAATTTAACGTGTTCAAAGGCATATCAAATACAACAACAAACTTCAAATTCAATTATTTGCGTTTGGACCTTTAGTGCACATAGTCTTTTAACCATCTTGGAGGACACCTCACCCTCTGAGAACGGGGTGAATTACAATCACCAGGTCCAGGTACACTGCTCGTGAGGAAGCTGCGTAAGCCAATCAGCCACATCGACTCTTTTCATTCCCACAGCAGACAGCGCCAGTTGTGAAGCATGCCATTTCCTTCCATCTGAAAGAATGAAAGTATTCTTTCCCACCTGCTTCCTGATCTCTTTTGGCTGTAAAAATCGTGGGTGTCCTTTTGGTACGTGCCACAGAAACTTAGCACGCACTTTGTCCCCTTGTTTTAGAACAGTAGTACGTGCTCTGCACCTTGTGTCAAACCACCGCTTCATTTTAGCTTGTTGTGTGGGAGACTCACCCACGCACCACATCTGTAAGCCCTTCCGATGTTAAAGAGGGCAAGACATCCAAGCGAGTGCGCATTTTCCTCCCGTGCAACAATTCAAAAGGCGTCACACCAGTAGTGGAATGTGGCGTTGATCTATAGATGTGGAGGAATTCTGTAACAGTGGTTTTCCATGGTTGCGACTAAAGTATAGCAGACTGTACGCAACTCTTGAGCACTCTATGAAAGCACTCGATTGCCCCGTTGGCAGCTGGATGGTATACTGGTGTGCGCACATGAGCGATGTCCCTTGCTCCAAGAAAGGCAGAGAATTCAGCGGCTGTAAACTGGGGTCCGTTATCCGTCACTATACATTCCGGGTTCCCATGATGGCTAAACACAGAGGTTAGGAAATTAATCACTTGCTTTGCACTCACTGAGGACACAAAAGCAACTTCAGGCCATTTGCTGTGATAGTCCACAAGGGTTAAGGCATAACGGCAGTCCCAGTTAGCCGACTCGAATGAGCCCACTACATCCATTGCTAATTTTTTCCAGGGCTCAGGAGGAAAAGGCACAGGCTGCAGTGAGGCAGGGTGTATTTTTGCGGTTTTGTCCAATGCTTGACACATTTGACAGGAAGCGATAACGCGCATGACCGATTCATCCATCCGTGACCACCAGTATAGATCACGTAGCCATTGCTTCGTGCGTACTATGCCCTGGTGCCCCTCATGTGCAAGCAGCACTAACCTATGACGTAAGGACACAGGTGCAATGAGACGTGATCCCCTCAGGATGAAGTCGTCCGTTGCAGATAATTCGTATCTCAGTTTGTGGAATAGCAGCAGGAGGGGTTCATCGTGTGAAGATGAGCGCGGCCAGCCTCGCTGAAACTGTTCGTGCAGCTTGCACATCTCGGGACAGGAGGAAGAAGCAGCTGCAAACTCTTTTGGAGTCACGGCTGTCAGCGCAGAAGTAAGCAAAGCTACTTGTTCTGGCTCAGTATCTGAATCACTTCCGAGGGGTTCATAAGGTAGAGGGAGACGGGACAGACAATTGGCAGTGAAGTTATGACAGCTTGGTCGGAAGATCACTTCATAATTGAAACACAGCAAGCTCGTGGCCCAGCGTGCAATACGCATTCCTGCGCGGTCCCCCCCTTTAGTAGTGAGTAAAGTGGTTAAAGCCTGATGATCTGTACACAATTTTAATGTTTGACCCCATAAGTATGTCCTCCATTTCTCGACTGCCCAAATACAAGCGAGCGCCTCCTTTTCCACGGTCGAATATTTGCGTTCGGCTGGTAAGTGTTCTTGACGCGAAGGCCACGGTGCGTTCAGAATTATCAGGATGTATTTGTGAGAACACGGCCCCGAGACCATAATCAGATGTGTCAGTCGAGATGAGTGTAGGCAGATCAGGGTTGTAAAGGGCCAAAGCAGGACTATTAACAAGTAACTCTTTGACCGAAGCGAAACTGTTCTGTGCTTCTTCTGACCGGGAGAACTCTGTGTCCTTTCGCAAACAGGCACGTAATGGCTCAACCACAGAGGCAAAATTCTGAATGAATTTACTGGACCAAGACAGCAGGCACGAGTGCAGCTTCACGGCATCTGTAGGAGCCGGAGCCTGTAAAATTGCAGACAAGTGTTGTTTGTCTGGCTTTATACCCTGCGCTGTAACTGTGTGGCCTAGGAACTGTAAGTTGGTCTGACTGAAGTGACATTTTGATGCATTCATTTTTAGCCCAGAATCCTGCAAACGTTGCAGAACGGCTTTCAGAGAGCCTTCGTGCTCCTCAGCAGTGCGTCCCCAGATTATAATATCATCCAAGTAGTTTGCCATGTTCGGTAGGTCTTGCAATATAAGGTGCACCATTTTCTGGAACGCCGACGGAGCCGAGGCCAATCCGTATGGGACCCGACCAAAACGGAACAAACCATTATGCGTAATGAAAGCAGTTAAATCTCTACTATCTGGGTGCAACACGACCTGATGGTATACCCTTTGAAGATCTATGGTCGAGAATAAGGTAGCCCCATTAAGTAGTGAGAGCAACTCTTCCATATGTGGCAATTGGTAACTGCCGGTCATGATAGCTTTATTGGGCTCTCTAAGATCGACACAAAAATGGATACCACCCATTTTCTTTTGCGTGACAACGATCAGGGAAACCCAGGGAGACTTGTCAGTTTTTTCAATTACCCTTCTTTGAGAAGGTGATCCAACTCTTTGGAAACAGCAGAGCGCACAGACAGAGGTAAGCGCCACAGTTTTTGATGGACCGGAGCAACATTTCTGAAGAGCTTAACTTTGTGGATGAACCCTTTTGCGCAACCCAGTGCGTTCAAAGCTGCGGATGGTTCTGAAAGACACATTACAGCAGAAGAGGGACTCTCGGATTCAGTAGTAGGGAGGGGTGGAAGCAAACGTTGACCCTCGAAGCGCAGGCTTAGTCCTTAGTCCTAGATACATGCTCAACTATGAAGAGTTTGGCGGCGCATGTAACAGTATCTCTAGACACAGTGGCGGGTAAGCACCCCAACACAGGGATCGGTGCATGTGAGTATGTGAACAGGCGAGCAGTAGGTGTCTGAAGAGGCACAGAAGTAAAGCTGGCCTCATATATCGCCTTTGGTAGAATGGAGACAGATGAGCCGGTATCCACCATCAGCTCAACCTCTACAGTAGTATCAGAAGCTGTTATGGAAACAGGTCATGCTTGGCTTGGTCATGCATGTAAAGAACGCTATACTCCGGCAGGTGAATCTCGTGCACTGAACGTGTGTCAATCGATCGACACACACAGGCAAAATGTCCCGTCTTCTGGCAATTTTTACATTTTGCACGGATAGCAGGGCAGTTTTGTGCATTGGCCAAAAGTTTATCAGACCCACAGCGGTAGCATGTGCGGGAAGACGATGTTGACAGTAAATGGCCAGAGGATGAAGGCATAGAGGGTTTGTGTGATGCGTTATGCCGCCTCCGACCTGCAGCATCACATGACCGGGACTGTAAAGCTTGCACAGATATGGCCTGGTTCCCTGCGATACTCTTTGCGTGGCATGGTCTACTGGCAATGAGTCTACTCCACCAAGCTACTGTTATAAGCATGAGCCCTGTCCGACTGGTCATGGCGGAGGTGTTGCAACAATATATAGTGATATTCTCAATGTTACTCAGAAGACAGGATACAGGTTTAACTCATTCGAAATACTTCTGCTTAATGTTACACTGTCAGATATGCAAAAGAAATATATCGTATTTCTGACTTTATGAATTTCTTCACTGATAAAATAGATAACATCAGAAATATAATAGCAAATGTAGATTCTACAGCATCTAATACTTTAGCTTCATTCATCGCACCCAAAGATAAACTGCAGTGCTTTACAACTATAGAACACGATGAGC
The DNA here is from genome assembly GCF_001515645.1 of Sinocyclocheilus grahami. Lineage (NCBI taxonomy): Eukaryota > Metazoa > Chordata > Actinopteri > Cypriniformes > Cyprinidae > Sinocyclocheilus > Sinocyclocheilus grahami. The sequence continues at coordinate 68,877 of NW_015506405.1, forward strand.
TAAATAAACTTATCACTGCATCTAAACCAACAACATGCCTGTTAGATCCTGTACCAACTAAATTACTGAAAGAGTTGTTACCAGTAGCAGACGAACCGCTTCTCAATATTATTAACTCGTCGTTATCTTTAGGTCACGTCCCAAAACCATTCAAGCTGGCGGTTATTAAGCCTCTTATTAAGAAACCACAACTAGATCTTAGTGAACTGGCAAATTACAGACCCATTTCAAATCTTCCGTTTATGTCTAAAATTTTAGAAAAAGTTGTGTCTTCTCAATTGTGCTCCTTCCTGCAAAAAAATTATCTCTATATGAATAATTTCAGTCAGGTTTCAGGCCCCACCATAGCACAGAAACTGCACTTGTTAAAATTACAAATGACTTGCTTCTTGCGTCAGACCAAGGCTGCATCTCATTGCTAGTTTTACTTGATCTTAGTGCTGCGTTCGACACCATAGATCATGACATACTCGTAGATCGATTACAAAACTATACAGTTATTCAAGGGCAGGCTTTAAGATGGTTTAGATCCTACCTGTCCGATCGCTACCACTTTTTTTATTTAAATGGGGAGTCATCTCAATTATCACCAGTAAAATATGGAGTGCCACAAGGAT
>NW_015506405.1:75124-83849 GCF_001515645.1 Sinocyclocheilus grahami
TATCACTGCATCTAAACCAACAACATGCCTGTTAGATCCTGTACCAACTAAATTACTGAAAGAGTTGTTACCAGTAGCAGACGAACCGCTTCTCAATATTATTAACTCGTCGTTATCTTTAGGTCACGTCCCAAAACCATTCAAGCTGGCGGTTATTAAGCCTCTTATTAAGAAACCACAACTAGATCTTAGTGAACTGGCAAATTACAGACCCATTTCAAATCTTCCGTTTATGTCTAAAATTTTAGAAAAAGTTGTGTCTTCTCAATTGTGCTCCTTCCTGCAAAAAAATTATCTCTATATGAATAATTTCAGTCAGGTTTCAGGCCCCACCATAGCACAGAAACTGCACTTGTTAAAATTACAAATGACTTGCTTCTTGCGTCAGACCAAGGCTGCATCTCATTGCTAGTTTTACTTGATCTTAGTGCTGCGTTCGACACCATAGATCATGACATACTCGTAGATCGATTACAAAACTATACAGTTATTCAAGGGCAGGCTTTAAGATGGTTTAGATCCTACCTGTCCGATCGCTACCACTTTTTTTATTTAAATGGGGAGTCATCTCAATTATCACCAGTAAAATATGGAGTGCCACAAGGATATGTCCTAGGTCCTCTGCTATTTTCAATATACATGTTGTCCCTTGGTAATATTATTAGAAAATGCGGGATTTGTTTCCACTGGTATGCTGATGATACTCAACTATATATCTCAATGAGACCAGATGAAACTTCTAAATTATCTAAGCTAACATAGTGTGTTAAAAATGTAACTGTATGTTGTTTCAACCCTGAAACAACATACAGAACTACCAAATTTTGCTATAAGTTTGATTGCATCATATAATAATTGCTGTTAATAGTGTTCATCTTCTGTTTGATTACGTCTTTAATTGATTTTTCCATACATTTCTGCCATATGTACATAAACTGACAGTCACCACTGATAAGCTACTACTAAATATTGTAGAAACTTAATTTTCTGTAAAGTTGCTTTGCAACGATTTGTATCATAAAAAGCGCTATTCAAATACACTTGAATTGAATTGAATTGAATATTCTGACAGAACATGTTTATTTATATTGTGTTGCCATTTTCTTCTGCCATTACACAAGACTACCGCCTGTTGTCAAATTACTTTAACCATTCCACAAACCCAGAGCAACTACTTGCAATTAACTCCACAAGCAGTTGCATCTTGTAAATAATTGATCCAGTGGGAGTTTGAATATTGGCCCATTATTTCTTTGCAATGCTGAACCAATTTCACTTATGTAGCAAGCATATTTTTGCAAGTGAGAATAACAAATAATTTCAAGTGACTAAATTATAGGCTAGAATCCCATATAATTAATTATACATTCCGCTGGTCTGCGGGGGGAAAATGGCTGTTTGAATAAATACTGTATAAACAGTGCGAGTGCACTTGACTCATGATAGAAACACTTGATTAGGATGTACTGATTTTTCATAGTCACAAATCAGCCACAGATTTCATAAATCTCCACATCAATCTGACTTTACCTTAACATGTACTATATGTAAAGCGGGTGTGGAGTATAATTTGTATTTTCACTGCTTCAGCTTTGTCAGAATAGGGAAGGATACACCCCGCCTGCAAACTGCAATAATAATTTTGAAGTGGTTTGCCTGTCAGCAATGTGCTGGAAAAGTGCTTACAACACTGCAGGCCACACAGGCACTAAATATGGGAGCCCTCCATACTGGTGTCGATCTCTTGAAACTCAACCATCAGTCCTTTTACCACACATAATGCATTTTCGACGTGCTGGGTAATGGCTGTAGCCTTAGCCCCCATTAGGCTAGTTAGCGTAGCCCCTTGTCACTCCCTACGGACCCACCAAGGTCTGCCACTCTTCTGCCAGAACCGTAGGAGTCAAACATAAACACAATTGCTATGGACTGTAAGGGGCCAGAACCCAGATTTTGGACACCTTTAATAGCCAGACCTTCCCATGGGCTCTTTAAAATTGGATTAGCCATACTTATTGGCTTCTCTGGCAATGCTGCATAATTTGTTGACACTTATCGGTGTAAAACAGTCACCCGGCTGCCGGTGCTGTGGCAGAAGACATGAGCTGTTTTGGCAGCCCTGCCTATAGTTTTGGGCTGGTTGAAATTATGCAAATCTAATTTTTTCGACTGATGAACACTTGCAGAAGGCTACATTTCTGGACATCTGGACACCTGGCACACTTGGCAATTACAATAACTTCTGTTAACATGTTTTACAAATCAAAAAATAAATATTTTATAAACCAGAGATGAGTAAGAGTAAAAATAGCTCATGTAAGAGTTATGTCATAATTACAGAAAATTTAGTGTTTTTTTTTTCATTTTAATAAATTAATTTGAATATATTTTAAAATGTAATGTGCTAACCCTCAGACAACATACAAAACTACCAAATTTTGCTATAATTTTGATCACAATATACAGTATAATCAATGCTGTTAATGGTGTTCACTGCCTGTTTGATTACATGACATTAACTGTAGATCAGTAGTAAATCAAGCAGTTTTTACTGTACATTTCTGCCATATGGACATCAACTTGAGAGAGTCACCACTGATAAGCTATTACTAAATATAATGTAGAAACTTTAATTTTTGTGGAAAATATGATACTTTTTTCATTCTGTAAGGAATAAAAATTGTGAAAAAAACACAGTGATAATTAAAAAAATTACATATAAATTAATAAAGAAATATTTAATATGTCCTTGCTGAAGAAATGCATACATTTCTTGAATAATAATAATAATAATAATAATAATAAATAAAATACAATTTAAATACAAAACAATTTAACTAACCCTGTAGTGTACATGTTTTTTTCCTCAGAACATGTAAATTAATACAGTGTTGTAATTGCAACAACAAATAACAAAATGCAACTTTTATAAATTTAGAAATGAGTAAACCTAAAGGAAAATAGATCATGTAAGCATTAAATCATAATAACAGAAAATGTATCATCTGTGAAAAAAAATACAAACAAAAAATACATCTGAACGAACAAAAGTCAAATAAATTACACAAAAAGACAATTATGAAAATTTTTAAAATCATAATCTCTGTGTCTATTAATAAGAAAATGCCAATAAAAGTAATCTCTGTATGTTTTTTTTTTCCTTAAAAGACTGAGGTGGCTACTGGCTGTTTAACAGAAGATAATCTGCTGCCATTGCTGGCTGCAAAGCCCTGTGTGACACTGTACCGTGAAACAATTAAAATTAATTTGGGTTGAGGAAGGAGCACATCTTGAGTCCATGTCAGGCCTGCTTATGCTCTGCATGACTCCCTTTTTCAATTATTCTGCTGCTCTCAAACAGAGCCGTTTGGGCTTCCAGATTGGCACAAGAAATGAATGATCAGCGGGATTTGGCTCAAATGAATCCTCGCCCCACGGAGCATGCAGGAAGATTTCTCTCTGTCTCCCAGACTAAAACCGAACATAGGCGGACCATGTTTTTTTTTTTCAATAACGTGCCGCTAAGCACGTTAGGTCAACGTGAAAACTGCTAAGCTTGCTGTGTGTGGTTTGCATGCAGAATGAGCTCATGGAGTACAAACGCTAACAGGAAACTGAAGTGTCAAATAAGAGGTTTAAACACTCTAACAGAACATTTGGATGATCAGCATCAGTAAGGGTGAGATTTTTCAGTAAAGATCTTCTCTCCGGATTTCATGCCTAGACAGACACCTCCAGCAATTATATTCAAGAAAACTGTGATGCTTGTTATACATATTATAAACAGAAGTTGTTGTCACTATAGCAACAAGGCTGTGTTAGTCTAGTTAGTTCAAGCAAAACACTCAGCATCATACTTGTGTATGACTGTATTTATTCTTTGATTTTAAGTGATTTTATCATTCTATTTCATGACACTGCTGTCCACAGCACAGTGCTTTTTTACGTGTTTATTAAATACACAATCATCTAAAATGATTGTATTTACTGAATTTTTATTATTTAAATAATTATCATTTAAATAACTCAGGAACAACCACAGTATGTGAAACCCTGTTTTAAGGCATCACAGACATTCTTTCAATGAGAACGTATCCTTGTATGTATCCTTCACAGAGAAGGCAATTCACATTGACAGTTTTGGTATAAAATAAGCCCAAAATGGTGGACAAACAGATTATAAAACCTTGCATATTCAAAAATCTTAAACCACTTCAATAAATAAAGCACTATTTTATTTTGTTGATATTAAATCATGTTGAATTATATGGAATTTACAGCATTTAGATAATTACAGACCCACCTTGAGGTTGTCTGCTAGGATGGTATATCTCCAGATCAAACGGCTGGGCGCTTGTCTTTTGGATAACGGTTACATTGTGGCCTGTCCATTTATTCGCTCTGGCTAAAGTGTTGGTCCTCCAGTCTGTCCAGTACACACCACCTCCAAAGAGAGACACAGCGAACGGGTGTGACAGGTACTCGTGGCCCCTGAGGATCTCAATGACCCCCGTGCCATCATACAGGGCTGAATATATTGCATCTGAGCTGAAGGGAAAAAGAGAAACATGAGGTGTGAACGGCACTCTATGCCCATATCAAAACGATGTTATAGTGATGACAACTTCCTGAGGGAAATACTGAAGAGTCAAGCACTGAAAGTACAGCGTAAGAATAAATCTATCATAATTTAATTTATTCCTTTTGGTTTAAATGTATTAAGTATTATGGTTGTTTTATAGAATGTTTGAGTTTTTATATACATATATACAAAAAAAAAATTTACCTAAAAAAAAAGCATTTATGCAAAAACACCTAGACTTAAAGTCAGCGTTTCTTGTAAATTAAACCAAAATGTAATTCTTCATTTGCATTTTTATTTTCCCCTACCGAGCATCTGTCCACACTATTCTCCTTTCCTGATGGTCTAGCGTGAGTCCATTAGGCCAGGCTCCAAACTCCATGTCCTTGTACACAACATGTCTTCCACTTCCACTCATTGACGTTGCCTCAATCCGAGGAAAAGTGGCATCCCAGTCAGTCCAGAATAGCATGCTACATAGAGATTAAAATGATTAGAAACTATTCATCTTACCATATAAGCCCATCAGTGTGAACATTTCAAGTCAAAATAATAAAATACTAATAAACACATCTACAACACACTCTAAAATATTTATTTTACCATCATTTTCACTCATCATGATTCAACTATTAACAGATCTCTGCAGCTGCTTTAAAACAATATGTATTGTGACAAGTGCTATACAAATAAACATGGGAAGTATATAGCGCAGGGAGCTGACTCAGAATAAAGTTATCTGCTAGAATATAATTCATTTTCAATGAGCGATTCCATTGGTCACAGAACTTAGAGCGAGCACAAACCTGTGAAACTGTTGCATTTGAGCAATAGAGGAGTGTGTGTATTAGAGCTGTGTGTGCAGGGCTGCATCCTATGCTGCCATAGAGAACAGTGCCACTTTACATCATTAAAAAAACCCATTAAAATGTTTATGTAAAATAGTATATTAATCTCAAACTATTATTTTTATATGCATACTGTTAGGTTCACTGGAAACTGTCTGCCAGTGAAGTCAATGTCAAACATGAGTGTTAATTTTTAACTGATGTCACAGTTCTCTGGGGTGGCATGAAAACAAAGGGCACATTCTAATGTGGGTATTACGGGGATTATAAAATGCTAAATACTTGCATCAAGCTCATATGCTAATGAAATATGTGATCATGTTCCTGCATCAGGCATCAAAAACAATTAAATTGTCAGCCAAACGTTTGAGGCGAATGGAAGGATAGGCTTCACATGAATTTTGCTACAAGGATGTAGCCTTCTTTTCAGAAGGCCAATTAATTGGCCAGTGGCGTACATTTATTAAACCAGGCTTTCAATGAATAAAAGAGTTGCTAATTACAAAGACAGCTAATCCTTTCAGAACTACAAAACATTTTCAACACACCTCTCTATGACACAGCTGTATGGGGCATTTCAGAGTAACTATGTAATGAATTTGGTGCTTTTTAATATGTGCCATGCTGCTGAGTGTGAAATCAATCTTTGAATATTTCCCCTAATTATTCTTTTCAGCTTTCAGTGAAATAATTTACAGTGTGTCATCCAACTGAGCTTCAATATGAGCTCTAGTTGGACTGCGGAGATACCATATTTCTCCTCTATGGGTTGCTCACAGGGTTTGGCAAAAAATGTTTCAGCTGCATAAAACAGGCAAACATAAGCCACAATTAGGGCTACAACAGCAAATCAATAAACATCTATAAGAACTGATAATGAAAATAATTTAATTATATATTTTTTGTGCCTGTGTGCTGTTGCATGGTAAACTGCCATCAATAGCATGCACTATAATGATAAATACATTTGGGGAAAAAAACAAAAAAACTAAACAAAAAACACAGCTTTCACAGATGTGAGGATAAAGTTTTTTCTTCAGCATTTACATTTTACTGTTATACATTTAAATGTAAATGCTGCAAATTAAAATTTTGCTAAATAGACTGTACTTAGATAATACAGCGAGTTACCGTTAAACTTTGATACAAAAATAGAGAAAATATGTGTATCAGCACCTCATTTTGAATAAAATGTATTTATATAATATTATATATAAAATTAAGTTACACATTTAAAATGAATTTCATTTTTATAGCCCTCAATTGGCAAGATGTGGAACAAAATGTCTTCATTTATGGGTCCCACTTGGTACCTTTGCGGTCAAAAGTGACCAAAGCTTTGTAATGTAATTTTTTCCCCTAGGAAAATCAATCTAATATATTTTTGTTCAATATATATATATATTTTAATTATTATTTAGAATTTGGTCAGATTTTATGTTACTGTGCAATATTTATAAAATTTTTATGAGCTATCTTTTTCTATTACATTTTTTCCCCGTATTTTTTTAGTATTTCCCATTCATTTCCTATGTTGTCCATTTTTGAGAGTGAAGGTACCAAGTGTTACTTTTTATTTTTCAACTTTAACATATCTGAATCATGTCCATGATTTTTTGTGACTTCATATAGCTAATGCGACAAAATCACCAAGTGTCGTCTCATTCCGATGAAGCAAAAAATTTAAAATTTCAAAATGTAATTTTTTTTGGTCAAAAGTGACCGAAGAGGCCCAGAGGGTTAATAAATTATTAAAATAATGTAAAAAAATAAATAAAATCTAAATCTAAGAAATATTTGGCATGCTAATTATCAAAACATAACAAAATAGGTTATATTTTGTAATACTATATATAGTATTGTCATTGTCGTATTATTTGATTACAAATCATCTATCAAATCCATCAGTTCTGGTGTACCTCAAGGTTCTGTTTTGGGCCCCTCTCCTCTTTACCATTTATATGCTACCAATTGGACAAATAATCAAGCGCTATGGGTTTAACTTCCACTGTTACGCAGATGACATTCAAATTTATTTTAGCGGACCTTCCACTTCAGTGTTCCCTCCGCCTGCATTAACAAATTGCATCAAGGAACTCAAGCTTTGGCTGGAGGTAAATTACCTTAAATTTAACTCTGATAAAACAGGTAATTCTGATTTGCTCTAAAGCTGTTGTATCTAAACTCTCTGGTCAACTGATGGATCTGGATGGTGATCTGATCATGCCCTCCACTAAAGTTTGCAATCTTGGTGTTCTCATTGATTTCACGCTTTCATTCAATGATCACATTGGTAAAGTAGTAAAGACAGCTTCCTCTTCAGGAACTCGAGCTGCGTCGGAAACGCTAGGGGAACGCCTTCTGTGACCACGCTCTGAATAACATGTGAAATCAGTCCAATAGCTGAGCGGGACGTCACGGGCGGGTGACGTCATGTCCAGGAAGCTATAAAAGCACATGCGACGGAGCCAGCGTCAGCTTTCTGTCATTCAGCGAAGCGCTCTGTGTGTGTCAGTCATATTTATTGTTGTCTGTCAATTGTGAAAGTCTATAAGCTCCAGCTATGTCTAAGCTCATGCAAAGACAAAGCATTTCAAGGGCGAGAGCAAGCCACGTTGTAGGTTGTGTGTTCCTCTCTGCCCAAAGAAAACGTTATATCACGAGTGGGGATACACACAGCCTGTGCGTGGTTTGCTTCGGAGTAAAGCACAGTTGTTACAGCCTTGCTTCGCTCTCAGAGGGCTCTCTTTGAGGAGGGAGCATTCACTAGTGTTCCTTGCGGTGCCGGCCCCGCTTTCGCAGAGGCGGAGCAGCGGCTGTGCTCGTGGGTTTCACGTATGGATCTGCTTCCTAATCACCAGATCCGGCGCCCGCTCTCGGGGTTTCGGAAGCCCGCGCTGCGGTCCTTCCCACCGGAGAGAGGGTGCGATGCTCCGCCTGTCTTTCTCCGAGAAGATTGATACGGAGGGCGTCAATGAGCTCGCCAGTTGCACAAACATCAGTTACACAAACATATTATGCCTGATATTATAATGAGCAGCATTAATAGGGAGCGGAACTCGCGCAGTCGGCTCTCAGGGGGCAGATTGTGTTTTTTTCCCGCTGTTAAGCTTTCCGCTCTCGCCGGGCACGCTCCGAGGAGTGTGTCCGTGCCTGTGATCTTGCGATTGCGGTCCCGCTGCTGCTGAGCCACGGCAGCGACTGAGAACGCGGAGATCGCACATGATCTAGCAGACGGGTTGGCGACGGCTCTTCCTATCTCCACCCGTGTTCGCTAGATCTAGAGCTCGTTCTC
>NW_015506405.1:87108-122703 GCF_001515645.1 Sinocyclocheilus grahami
ATATATATATATTTTAATTATTATTTAGAATTTGGTCAGATTTTATGTTACTGTGCAATATTTATAAAATTTTTATGAGCTATCTTTTTCTATTACATTTTTTCCCCGTATTTTTTTAGTATTTCCCATTCATTTCCTATGTTGTCCATTTTTGAGAGTGAAGGTACCAAGTGTTACTTTTTATTTTTCAACTTTAACATATCTGAATCATGTCCATGATTTTTTGTGACTTCATATAGCTAATGCGACAAAATCACCAAGTGTCGTCTCATTCCGATGAAGCAAAAAATTTAAAATTTCAAAATGTAATTTTTTTTGGTCAAAAGTGACCGAAGAGGCCCAGAGGGTTAATAAATTATTAAAATAATGTAAAAAAATAAATAAAATCTAAATCTAAGAAATATTTGGCATGCTAATTATCAAAACATAACAAAATAGGTTATATTTTGTAATACTATATATAGTATTGTCATTGTCGTATTATTTGATTACAAATCATCTATCAAATCCATCAGTTCTGGTGTACCTCAAGGTTCTGTTTTGGGCCCCTCTCCTCTTTACCATTTATATGCTACCAATTGGACAAATAATCAAGCGCTATGGGTTTAACTTCCACTGTTACGCAGATGACATTCAAATTTATTTTAGCGGACCTTCCACTTCAGTGTTCCCTCCGCCTGCATTAACAAATTGCATCAAGGAACTCAAGCTTTGGCTGGAGGTAAATTACCTTAAATTTAACTCTGATAAAACAGGTAATTCTGATTTGCTCTAAAGCTGTTGTATCTAAACTCTCTGGTCAACTGATGGATCTGGATGGTGATCTGATCATGCCCTCCACTAAAGTTTGCAATCTTGGTGTTCTCATTGATTTCACGCTTTCATTCAATGATCACATTGGTAAAGTAGTAAAGACAGCTTCCTCTTCAGGAACTCGAGCTGCGTCGGAAACGCTAGGGGAACGCCTTCTGTGACCACGCTCTGAATAACATGTGAAATCAGTCCAATAGCTGAGCGGGACGTCACGGGCGGGTGACGTCATGTCCAGGAAGCTATAAAAGCACATGCGACGGAGCCAGCGTCAGCTTTCTGTCATTCAGCGAAGCGCTCTGTGTGTGTCAGTCATATTTATTGTTGTCTGTCAATTGTGAAAGTCTATAAGCTCCAGCTATGTCTAAGCTCATGCAAAGACAAAGCATTTCAAGGGCGAGAGCAAGCCACGTTGTAGGTTGTGTGTTCCTCTCTGCCCAAAGAAAACGTTATATCACGAGTGGGGATACACACAGCCTGTGCGTGGTTTGCTTCGGAGTAAAGCACAGTTGTTACAGCCTTGCTTCGCTCTCAGAGGGCTCTCTTTGAGGAGGGAGCATTCACTAGTGTTCCTTGCGGTGCTGGCCCCGCTTTCGCAGAGGCGGAGCAGCGGCTGTGCTCGTGGGTTTCACGTATGGATCTGCTTCCTAATCACCAGATCCGGCGCCCGCTCTCGGGGTTTCGGAAGCCCGCGCTGCGGTCCTTCCCACCGGAGAGAGGGTGCGATGCTCCGCCTGTCTTTCTCCGAGAAGATTGATACGGAGGGCGTCAATGAGCTCGCCAGTTGCACAAACATCAGTTACACAAGCATATTATGCCTGATATTATAATGAGCAGCATTAATAGGGAGCGGAACTCGCGCAGTCGGCTCTCAGGGGGCAGATTGTGTTTTTTTCCCGCTGTTAAGCTTTCCGCTCTCGCCGGGCACGCTCCGAGGAGTGTGTCCGTGCCTGTGATCTTGCGATTGCGGTCCCGCTGCTGCTGAGCCACGGCAGCGACTGAGAACGCGGAGATCGCACATGATCTAGCAGACGGGTTGGCGACGGCTCTTCCTATCTCCACCCGTGTTCGCTAGATCTAGAGCTCGTTCTCAGGGCTTGGAAGCCCGCGCTGTGGTTCTTCCCCCTCTGAGTGAGTGCTGCGGCCCTCTTTCTCTGAGGAGATTGATGTTGTTTGTGTGACTGAGTGACTCGCGTGCAGCGCATATATTACATCATTTCGGTTTTTGATGTGAATCTTAATACACTAGACCATATTTACTCGTCTGGTTGTTTGATTGCATTTAACTCTGAGGAATAAAATGAAGTATTTGTCTGACTATGAGAAGTTAGATATACAGGGGCTCTTGGGATATAAATTTCTCGAGTGAGAGCACGCATTAACCTCTCTTCCTCTGAGGAGGTTGAGGCGGTTAGCAGGGGCTGCTGGGCGGAGCAGTCCCAACCTACCGTGTTCCAGCCCCTCATTCTGGGGGCCTCACTTCTCGTACTCCGCAGAGTCAGAGTGGCGCTCCCAGGCCGCAGGCTTCAAGCAGAAGGCGGGTCTGCGGACCGTTATTCTCGCTGGATATTCTTTGTCGTAAATGTCCTGACGCCTGAGGCCTAGGACTTTTTTAGGGCCAGCTCCCTCTGGGGAAGAGCGGTGTACACCGCATTACACAGTGCCCGTCTCTCTTCAGTGCCCTCAGGAGGTCGGTCTGCCAACCCTGCCGTGTTCCAGGGCACAGCGGTCTCCGGCGAGCGCTTCTCTCAGTTACCGCCCGGAAACGTAGTGGTACTAAGAGGCTTGCTACCTCTACGGAGGTATTTAGATGGGCTGTGGTCTAGTCTTCCTAGCAGACGACGTGGGTCTGAGGGCCATCGTTTTCAATAGGAGACTTCAACTATGAGGGTCCTGTTGCTGTGGCTCAGGACCTCGGAGGGCAGGCCCCTCTGGGGAAGAGAGGTTCACACCGCATTACACGGTGCCCATCTCTCCTCAGTGCCCTCAGGAGGTCGGTCTGCCAACCCTGCCGTGTTCCAGGGCACAGCGGTCTCCGGCGAGCGCTTCTCTCAGTTACCGCCCGGAAACGTAGTGGTACTAAGAGGCTTGCTACCTCTACGGAGGTATTTAGATGGGCTGTGGTCTAGTCTTCCTAGCAGACGACGTGGGTCTGAGGGCCGTCGTTTTCAATAGGAGACTTCAACTATGAGGGTCCTGATGCTGTGGCTCAGGACCTCGGAGGGCAGGCCCCTCTGGGGAAGAGAGGTTCACACCGATGTGTCACGATTAATCTAAAAGATGCACATATCCCCATCCTTCCTCATCATAGGAAGTTCCTGAGGTTTGCTTTTGGGGGCAAAAGCCTACCAATACTGGTTCTTCCTTAGGCCTTGCACTCTCACCCCACACTTTCACGACTCAACCACATCGACAATTGGTTGATATTAGCTCAGTCAGAGTGAATGACGGTTCGACATCGAGATGTCATTCTCACTCACACGAAAGAGCTGGGGTTAAGACTAAACACCAAGAAAAGTGTGCTTTCACCAGTACAGAGAACCACTTATCTGGGCGTGGTGTGAGATTCGACCACGATGCAGGCATGTATGTCTCCTGCTCGGATCGAGTCGATCCTCACCTCAGTCGCGAGAGTAAGAGAAGGCCGGTCACTCACTGTCAAGCAGTTCCATACTGCTTGGGCTGATGACAGCTGCGTCAACGTGATAACTATTGGCCTGCTGTACATGAGACCCCTACAGTGGTGGCACAAGAACAAGGGGTTCTCCCCGAGGGGAAACCCGCTCCGCATGCTCAAGGTCACGCGGAGGTGCCTACTTGCCTGGAGATGCTGGCCATGTTTTGAGTTCTGAAACACTTTCTCCCAAACTTAAGAGGTCACCATGTGTTGGTGCGCACCGACGACACAGCGGTGGTCTCTTACATCAACCACCAGGGAGTTCTGCGTTCGCGCCCCTTGTACAAGCTGGCGCACCAGATACTTGTGTGGTCCCAGAGCAAACTCCTCTCGCTGAGAGCAGTTCATGTTCCTGGGCATCTCAATATGGGAGCAGACATCCTGTCGAGGCAGGGGCTGAGGTCCGGGGAATGGATGCTTCACCCCGAGGTGGTGAAGCAGATATGGAGAGTGGTTGGCCAGGCTCAGATGGTTTGTGTTCTGTCTTCTGGTATTGATGTTTATTTGTTTCTGTTCCTTAAACCTGACTTGTAAAGTGACCTTGGGTGTTGGAAAGGCGCTATATAAATAAAAATTATTATTATTTTTATCATTACTACCAAAATATCTGTAGTCCTAGCCATAAGCCTGTTTTTGTTCATTTACAATGTGAATAAGGATTATTTGTGGTCCTCAAATGCTGCTGGGATCATTGTGTGACTTTTCTGAGCTCAGGCTGTCATATTTAAGACTTTCTTTTTCCAAGCATGCCTCCATGAGAAATGTAGAGCTGAGCAAGAGAAGAGCACAGCTGAGAGTAAGAAGACAAAAAAAGAAACAGAACACAACAAATAAACAGCAAGATGCAGCACGTTATTCTAGAACTATCATTAGTAATAGATGACAAACAAGTCCCCTGAAATATGATTGCTCTGTTATGTACCCAAGATAGTCTCTATGAGGACAAATTATGGCAAAAAAGAAATTAAACTTGTTTTTCACTGTTTGCTTTTGCTGCTGTGAACGTTGCTGAGGGGCTCTGAAAAAGAAAAGCAGAGTAAGAGAAAAGAAATTAGGCTGTGGTAAATTTTGCATGAGACTAATACACACCCCTGTCCCGGGTCTACAGCCAGCGCTCGTGGGTGCTCCATGCCACCGGCAATCAAAGTCGTTCTCATTTCGCCATTCAGCTTGGCCACCTCAATCTGATCCAAGTTGCTGTCTATCCAGTAAAGGTTTCCTGCAATCCAATCCACTGCGAGTCCCTCTGGGGTGGCCAAACCATGCTGAATCACAACCTCGACCCCGGTCACACCTACAAAACAAACCACTCGCGCTAGTTCATAGCGTGGATGGGGTTTTGAATTCAGCACAGCAAAGCATTCTGGTCATTTTGAACTTTCTTTTGAAGTGTACAGCTCTTCAAAATGCTACTCCTAGCTGAAAAGACCAGCTTGAACCAGAATGCATTATTATGCTGCTAGTCATGTTGTTCACCAGCAAATGATGCAGGTCTTTCTGATGAAGCTGGAAAAAGGAGGCTTGCTAATTAAGGTAGTTAAAGGGATAGTTCACATAAAAACGAAAACTACTTCTATAACTATAAAAAAAATAGTTTCCAGTAAGTAAAATAAAGCTGAAATAAAATATGCATATTCAATTAAATCATTAAACTCACAGTAAACTACATGTTGAAAAAAATAATAATAATTTCAGCTACCTGAAGTTAAAACTCAAAAAAGTACAAAAAACCCTTAATAATAATTACTTAAAAAAACTAAATAAATGTAAAAATAATTTATAAGCAAATGATGGTCTAGCGTATATACAAATACAAAACATTAAATGACATAAAATGACAAATTTAAACTAAAATTAAAATGAAACCTGAAAATATACAAATAAAAGCTAAATCAAATTATAAATAAATACTATAATAGTATATAAATAACATTAAAATAACACTGGTTCCAAACCTGTATGACTTTCTCTTCTGTGGAACACAAAATAAGGTATTTAGAAAAATGTCTCAGTGTATTTTTTTTCATACAATAAAAGTCAACCATTCTTCTAAAAAATATATATATATATATATATATATATATATATAGGGCTGAACTATCCCTTTAAGAAGCCTGGTATGGACACCAGAATATCAACAGCAGCCGATCAGCATCCAAACACAACATTTGCTGGTCTTTTCAACAGGGTTTCTGAAAATAACTCTGGAAAAGAAAACACTGGCATTAAAGGAAAGGAAGTTTTCCCTCAGCAGTAAACAAGATTTTTTTTTCAGCTATCTATAATCCAGCTGTTTGCAATTATTCTCAGCTGCGGAGGGTTTTATGAAATGCTAACAAAAGGAGAGAGAGCAATGGCTGCACTGGGGGCCTTTTCCTCTGAGAGAAAGACTCAGATGTATGCTTAATGCAGCTTCAAAATAGTCTTCAAAACAATTCAAGGGTATTCGTCAGCTCCTTCAGAGGTTTTCTGCGTCATTCAAAGAGCCACTGTACGCAAAGCACATTCTGTATTGCCTTACTATTCAGGGGACATGACCTGCGTGCTAGGAATGGGGAAACAGAATATCTACTCAAACTAAAGCTTAGGTTAAACAAAGGGCGAGTAGGAATGGGACATCAAATTGGTTGTTCATTACCTCCGGTCTCGGAGAGCTTTCCCCGATAGATCTTATCCTCCACCACGTCGGTCCAGTAAAGCAAACTGTGGTTGAAGTGGAAGTCGAGAGCGATGGTGTTCCGCAGGCCGGGCACGAGTAGGCTGTAGTCACGTTTATGAAGGTCGATTCGTCTGATCTCATGCCGGATAGAGAAGATAACAAAAGCCTCAAAGGGATCTTGGAGAAGAAACAAATTGATTATTAGCACCCCACACCTGTGCATTAGAGTTTACGAGAGCATTACGCTTTGTGTGGAGGCGTCAGTCATGCACATTTTCCTGTGCACAACCACTAATTATCAAAAAGATTTACAGGGACACTTATCTTAGAGAAACCTGAGGATAATGGTAAAAGACACTTGAGTCGTCTTTGAAAAATCCACACACACACAAAAAACAAAAAACAAAAAAAAAATCAACCCCCATTAATTAGATCAAAATACAGGTTCCATCCAGAACAAAGTCATCCAGGTATATACAGTATAAAGTATAAAAAGGTATTATATAATTAAGAATAATATATATTCTTAATATAATTAATTTGGCAGTCCAGCTCTATATCTACTAGGCAACATTATCCCAGAAAAAAATATTTTCTATTGGTATTGGATAAAACCTGCTAAGAGCTACAGTATAAATGTGACTGTCTGCTATAACAAGAACTTTCTCTCAAGAGCTATATACGTTACTAAATCCATAAAATACCACACAGATGCTTGTTGTCATATTCTGACTAATGACCCAAATTCAGATTCCCTGAGACAATTTAAAAGCTTTTGGCAGGCATGCTGCTGAAAAGACATTAGCTGCTCATTGAGAAGCTCCTGTCTGCGTATCCCACTATCAGTGTATTACTGTTGCTCTTATTGCTGTGTACCGTGGACTGATCCACTGTGGACAAACAGGAATGCACATGAAGTTATTTCACTGAGAATCATAAACTAGTCTAGAAAAATACTTGTACTACTAAGTCAAATATCAGTCTGTTCTTAAAACAACACTACTGTATCATTGCTGCTTATATTTTATAGTGCTTTTTTGTCATTCTAGGTCACATACTGTATGAACTGTTGTTGCATGGGAAGATCTACATACTGATTCTTCAAAACTTTCTATGTACGTATCAAATACATTTGGAACGTATGATGGTGAGTGAAAAATGACAATTTTCATTTTTGTGTGAACGATTCCTTTAAATACCAACTTTCCACTTTTTTTTTTTACTTGGACCACTAAATCATTAAATTATTTTTAATATTATTTTTGTTGCAAGCGCGTGCGGGGACACACACACACACACACACACACAGAGAGAGAGTATACAGTATTTTAAATTTAAGTTTGAGGAATTTAAATACCTGTGCTGTGGCAATTCTCTCCATCTGGATCAAGTCTCCAGCCGGGATAACAGGAGCACTTGACAGTGGTCTTATGCTGTTCGCATATCTGACTACATTTCAGGTGAGCAGAGCAGTAATCCACCGTCTCGCATGTTCGATTGTCAGAGCCAAGATGGAGTCCGATGGGACATGAACACACCACCCCTTTGCTGGGGATCACTGAACACTGGTGACTGCAGCCCCCATTACCTTGCACACATTTCTCTGGAAAAGACAAGAACAGCACGAGTGAGGACAAAAACAGAATCAATTTGAAAGGCTGGTGATATGGAGCCATGTTTGCTGAGATTCAAGATGCAAACTGAAACAGAAAAGCCACAGATGAACAAAAGACTGACGGTTTGGATTGAATATTTGCACAAGGCTATAATCTTATCGCTCTTTGCCTCATAAGTTTTGGTGTCTTTCTTGACTTGACCACTATGCCATTACTCTGACCTAATCAACATCACCAGCCAAGTGTGTCACAATAATTAAAAAAAGTGTAAAGAATTACTTTATTCATGAGGCAGATTCAATGAGAAATCACAGGTCTGAATTATGACTGACTTCAGCCACTGCGCAGGCCAAACAAACTCAAGGTGGAAAATGGCTTTTTCTTAAGTTTAAAATAAATGAAAACTAGGTCTCCGATATATCACGTTTTTTAAGAACGGTTCAGACAAACTCTGGTACTCTTAGTCTCTCATCTCTAATGGATAAGCTTTTTTCTTTCATTGAAGCACCTGGTCTTTTTTACAGGAGAAAAACAAAGGGGAGGGAGCTCACAGCTTCCAAGGTCTTTTTGCCTCTACTGATTATGATGATCCCCTCTGCAGTTGCAAGAGAGAATTGAATTTTCTTCACGGGGGTCCTGAAGTCTATATGGAGGTGAAGAATAGCTGCTTCCCAAAGGTTACAAATGGTATTGAGTCCTGCTGCGCTGGTCTGAGTCAGTCAGCCACCTCAAGGTCCATTGTCACAATCTATTTGGCAATAAGAGACCCAAGCCAAAAGCAGGTCTAGTCAGACAGATAATATACCTCGTACTCAGAACATGAGAGGTGGGCTCCCATGGGTGGCTGCTGGCAATACACTGAAAGTCACTGAACTGTTTGTCTAGTTGCATTCTGAGAGAATTATACATTGGTGACTCTCAAGAGACACTTTCCCAAGTGAGGGCTTTAGAGGGAAACAGATCCTCATGTTTAGCTCTCATTCAGACGGGCTTCATGTTTTCCGTGTGCCGGTAGCTTACATAGCATGCAGTGCTGGCTTTCCATTACACTCGCTCAAGGATGCATCTCAAAGAGATTCAAGTAGCCCTGAGGGACATGCCGTGTCGACATAAACACGATATTATCAAAATATTTTCACCCATGGAGAGTAACCACAATACATATTGATTTGCTCAAGTGTATAAATCCAAATCTTTATAGCTCAGGTATTTTATTCTCATTGGTTTGTTACCATTTTTTTAATGGTTTGGCTTTCTGTGTATTGATAGAACTACTCCGCATGACTACTTCTTATTCAACCAGTCCAGCATTTCTTGGAGAATGGACCAGACTTTACGTAATAGCACAGCAGTTTTCAGTTAGCATTAAACACAAAGTGTACAGTGAATAAGGCTGTCAATGCAAGCATTATGAACCAAGTGCTAAATATGCACTGCGACACTTGCATTAATTAAAGACCAAATGAATTAAAAAATCAAGTGTTGCGTTAGTTCTGGCAGGTCACGTCAGTTAAGCTAGCATCAGCTGACTCTCAGCTGATCCACACTTCCTATAGGGATACGACCCCTATCACAGCATCCATATATAAGGTCCTTCAGTATTATCAGCAGCTTTCACGTTGCTCAATAGCTAATTAAATAATGAATTCAGCAGGCAAAACCCCATCATCTCACCAGGAATTGTGCAAGTCAGATTGTGAACTTGAATACATGAATTCGCCGCATTGATCATAAGCTGCCTGATTTGGAATTGACTAGATTAGCACTGCTTCTCACATCGCTGAATTATTGACATGGACTCCATGAGTTATACTAATGTGACTGACTCAAGAACAAGTTCAGAAGGGATAAGCACTCACCGCATGAAGAAAGATACCGAGAGATCAAGCATCCATGTCACAGCTGGCTATGCTTCACTCTCCATTCATCTCTGAATGTCTTCACAAGGCTAAGTTCATTTTTAATTCTCTCAGGTTATTGGCAACATGCTTGTTGCTAAGGCTATCCTAAGGCTTATTTAGCTGTTTTCAATAAAATGCTTGTGCTAGGCTTATGCGATCATATTGGTCATGTGTGTTATTATCTGTTGATAACATGCTTGTTGCTGCAACATGCTGTGCTTTAACCTGTCAAATCAAGTTGCCTTTATTTATATATCAGTATGCAGCACAGATTCGGGCAGCTTTGCGGTGATAGACAGGAAATAATGATCATGGTGCAAACTGAATAATTTCTGCTGTGGTGCAGCTCCAAAGAGAAAATGGTAAACAGCAGTTGTTCAGTTGAAGTTAGTTCAGCGTTTATTCTGTTCCGAGTATCGGATAAGCTTGTTCTATCTAGTTGTATTAGAAACATGCTTGTTCTTAAAGCTATCCGGTTGTTATTGGGAACATGCTTGCTCCAAAGCTATGTAACGACTGGACCAAGCAGACACAATTATTTGTTATATTAAAGTAATAATCTTTAAAACCCACACTGTGAGCTCCATGGAACATCTCCCAAAAGTGCAACTATCACCCTAAGAGGGCTGTTACCCAAGCTACCATCTGATAAGACTGTTTTATTGCTTGAAAGTATGTGGAAAGATGCTATGTGCAATGGAACAGACCCTGTGAAAGACAGACTATAGAACGGACATTTCAACCACTTAAATTCATAGACAAACCTTTCTCTGAAATAATATACATATTCCAGGATATTGTGTGTACTATTCACTTGAGACATATACAATCATGTTTCCTATGTAATCATATGATTCTCCTCTTGACCAGCCAATCCAGTTTCATATGCAAAACACCTTGCTAGAGACAAAGGATCGTAAAATGTCCCTCCAAAGGTACCATTCCTCATGGACTCACTCAAATCCTGAGGGTGTGACACCCTCACACTTTAAAGATCACTGATCACAGGATCAGGGCGGTTCTTTTAGATTCTGAGAAGATGAGGATGCTGAACTAGAAGTCTTCTAAGGACCCCTAAGTTTGTGCCAGGCTGCGGCCTTGTCTTTCCATTCACCAAAGATCCTCAGATTTCAGCTGGTTCTCTCTCATCAAGACAACAACAGACAAGATCAACTGGAGCCTCAACAAACTGCATCAGGACACTTTTATTCAAATGGGCAAGACATGCAAGTATCAAACTTAGTTTCACTGTTTGATCCATTAAGTATCCCCACCCCTTTTAAAGAAGGGTGTGTTACAACTAAGAAACTAATGGTTTGCTCAAGGCTGTTGATCTGCTGAATCTCAAACAATACTATAACTTCTTGCATTCCTGTACTCTGCTTAAGCTCTCTTCCCAGTACTAAACTGTATGCATGTATGTGTGTTAGAATAGTTTAAGTGTTTAGTGTAGTTAATAAAGTCTCGTTTGTATCACACTCAAGGTTGTATGTTGTGTTGCTCATAACTGGAGTCCCTAATCATGCAGATTTTGGCTACATGCTCAGAGTAGTACTGTACAATAAAGACATTATTTCCCATACCCTGGAAATAAACATTTCTTAGAATTAATAATCAATTAACACTGGGTGTTTGCTGGGCGAACAGGTTTGTTGACTGTAATATTAATTCCATTAGCTGCTCCAAATATTTATAATTAATTATAACTGATTAAATTATTAATTATTAATATTTGCCTTTTGAGCTAATTTGATAGCTACAGCTATCTGCTTGTTATTGGAATATGCTTGTTCCTAAGTTTTCTGGTTGTTATTGGAATATTCTTGTTCGAAAGCGATCTGGTTGTTATAAATGGAAACATGTTGTTGCTTAAGCTTTTCAGGGGTCATATGGTTAAAGGTAACATGCTTGTTGCTATGGCTTATGTGGGTTTTGGCAACATACTCATTTGGATCATTGGTTCTGCAATACATTTATGTTGGTTCTGTTCTGTTTACCCAAGGGGGGTTATCACTGCTCTCCTTGCTCTTATCCATGCTAGGCTGCATGGATGCGCAGGGAGTTCTTGCCCAGAACAGAACCATACCGCCAATCCAAACTGTATGCTAATTGTCAATCACCTTTGACGATAGTGGTCCTGACAGAAATCAAAGTTGTGTGGCTTTTAGACCATGTCTGTTAGCTCTGCAGAAAAAAGCACCTCTAGCAGACATTAACAGCGATGTACACACATTTTGTGCTGAACTGTGCCACGAGAAGCCATGCTTAACAGCAGTGTTGTTAATGTTAACTAAAACTATTTAAAATAGTTTTAATTTAATTAAAATAAAATAAAATATAAATATTCAATGAAAAACATGTAACTAAAAAATATTTAAATAAGAAGTGTTGCCTTGGCAGCTAAATAAATAAAGCTCTATAAAAGGTATAAAAATGATAAAAAATAAAAAAAGTATATAAAATTACTGAACCTTTCAAATTAAAATGAAAACTGAAAATATCAAATAAAACATAATTTAAGTCATTATTATTAAGTTAAGTTAAACCTAAATTAATAAATACAATAATAATATATAAATAATACTAAAATAACACTGACTAAAATAAAATGAGGTTCTTAACTGTGGTAAACCCATTAAATCACTGTAAAGTTGAGCAAAAAAATACAATTTCAGTTTTATAATTGTTTGTGAAATTTATTAGCAATTTCTGAATGAGAATTGGTTTCACACCAATTTTTTTTTCACTGTAATAATAACTGGAATTAATAATTATTCTGCAAAGTAATACAGTTCCTTATCCTAATTGCAATCTGTTTACAGTTTCCAAGCAACACAGGCACATTAATGTAGAATTAGCAGTCACAGGTGCAAATTTATTCAGCATGGCTGCAAAGATGCCTCATCCAATCAAAAATTCGAGTTGCAATGATTCATTTTTATCAAATCTCGAAGTAACACAGCAGATGAGCCTCTAATCAAAGCTTCACATGCACTCACCACAAGAAGGACCCTCATCCGAATGGTCAGCACAGTCGTTTCTCCCATCGCAGATCTTGTTGGGGGGCAGGCAGGTTCTGGAGTCATTAGCACAGGGCTGAGTGGGGGGCTTACAGATGGAGGACTCACACGATTCTTCATCTGAGCGGTCTTCACAGTCGTTGTCACCGTCACACACCCAGCTCTTGCTGATACACTTCCCTTGGGACACAACATTCAGTCAGAGCACTATATAAATCAAGCTGTCAGGCTTAATTTGTTGTTTGTAGGTGAGCATGAAGATAAATCGGGGTAAATTTTAAAAGGTGGCAGAACGTCAAACTGGCATGACGTCAGGTACACACAGAAGCTTCAGCTTATTTAACCCTCAGAGAACAACTTTAGCAA
Organism: Sinocyclocheilus grahami; assembly: GCF_001515645.1. NCBI lineage: Eukaryota > Metazoa > Chordata > Actinopteri > Cypriniformes > Cyprinidae > Sinocyclocheilus > Sinocyclocheilus grahami. The sequence goes on from NW_015506405.1 coordinate 100,158, forward strand.
AATTGCAACATTTGTTTTTTTTATTATTTAACATGTATTTATCACACAGTGGAGCTTATTCAGAAATTATAGATACTATATTCCAAATTACTTTCAATTTAGCCAAATTACATTTCATAAAGTATCAGAGGGCTGCTGAGATGAGCATACTGAAGTTTCAGCCTTCTAGCTCACTGGGAAGACTTTTATTAAGGTCAAAGCAACTGCAGTAGAGTCCTATAAATTTACAGGGGAACAGTGCAGAGTATGAATACCCCAGGATCATGAAGTCAATGTCAAAGGGCTGCTCTGAGATGAACACATCTAAATTTCAGCCTCCAAGCTTCCTGTGAAGGCTTCCTTCAAAGGTTTATAAGAATTTTTTTAATGCTTTCGTCTCTTATGCCTGCCCACCAAGACTGCAATTATTTGATCAAAAAGGCAGTAAAATGGTAATATTGTGTATATAATTACAATTTAAAATAACTGTTTTTATTTGAATATAGTTTAGTTTATAGTGTTCATAGTTTATTAGAGTTTATAGTGTATGTATATATATATATACAGTGGGTACGGAAAGTATTCAGAAAATCAAGAACCCTTCATGAATAGAAAGTTCAAAAGAACTGCATTTATTTGAAATATAATTTTTTGTGCCACATTATAGATCTCTTTACTGTCACTTTTGATCAATTTAATGCATCCTTGCTAAATAAAAGTATTAATTAAAAAAAATTCTTACTGACCCCAAACATTTGAATGCTGTTCTTCTGCACTTCGCAACCCTGAAAACGCAGGATTGAAAAACAGTCGGCTTTGCTTGTGTTCAGTCTATTTCCATGATCAGATAAACAGGTGAACACACTTTAGTCTGTTTCTGAGCCTGTCAAAATGATATGGGATTTGGCATTCGGTGTGAGGTGCAGTGGTCTGGAAAGTGTGTACGTTGCTGCTTTTTAGTAAATTTTTGACATCAAAAGGAGGAGGAACAAAACAACAAACAATTCTTGAGCTCTTTTATGGCTTGACTGTAGATGTCTTTTCAAGGCAATCATTTACAATTAGGGTGACTACATCAAAAAGCCCCATGTTGATTGATTCCACTATGGTCTGAGTGAAGCAAAAACTAGTTATAGATACAAATTAGGCTACAGCAAAATCTGATCAAAAGAAACACAAAGTTGAATTCTGTGCGTAAGGGGCCGTTCACATATCGCGTCTTTTGCGCACTCAAGTTTGTTATTTCAATTGTAGACGTGCGGCAGGCGCGCTCATAATGGAAGCGACGCGCTCATTTTTTCCAGGCCCATGCACGCCGCATCGAGATAAAAAAAAACATTTCAACTTTTCAGAATGCCGCAAGCGCACCGCGGGTCATGTGACAAGAACACCAATCAGCTTCATCCTTTCCTGTAACAATATTGAAAGCTCAGCCAAGATGAAGGAACAGCTGATTATAGCTGTACAGGGATAGCCATTTTTAAATAAATTTAGTAGCAGAGATACTGCAAGCGATTTTTTGTGCTGCAAATCCATTTATCCTTTGCTGAAACTTCTGCGTCTTCATGGAGAGCGCAGGTCATGCTTTGCAATGGCAGACGCTTCGGGAGCGCAAGCGCCCGAACGCTTTGGAAAAAAGCAGAAAGCGGCGCGCCTAGCGTTTTCCATGCATTTTTAGAAGCGACACGTGAACGGCCCCTAATCCTTTTTGTGCAGAGGTAAGATGTGTAACTTTTTCCAATACATTCAATACGTTCTTCTACTGCAGCTTAATATGCAGTGTAGGATATCAGACCGAATCAGACAATCTAAGATTTGGTCAAAACCGAGTTGAGGCACGAGGAGTCACAAAAATTCCACAGAGGCCCAAGACAACAGGATGTCATAAATCAGACCCTAGCCTCTGAAAAAATGCAAGTAAGCTACAGTATTTGTAGCATTATTTCTTGAAAGGTGTAAACATTGTTTCTCTGTGGCATTAGGAAAGCTTTACTCTGTTCCAGCATCCATTCTAACACTGCAACATTGGCTCAACCAAAGCTGCAAATTAGGGGCTGGACTGTCAGTTTGACCAACTAACAGCAGACCGAGGTGTCTTCGAGAAACATTTGGATGTCTTAATATTTGTTGTTAATGCTAGTGGCACAGAAATGATGTACCTCACCTTTTTAGTTTAATGTCATAGCTAACTCTGAATATGGAACAATGACACTGCTACCAAAGTATACCTCACTGTGAAGTACAAATCATTCCAGCTCACACCATTCATCTCAGCCGTTCTGGATAAATACGAATCCTAACATACAGAGATATTGCAAAGGATTGCACCATGTAACGAAAAACATGCTGGATTTATCATCCGACTCAATTTGCAAGAGGCAAAGATAACTGAAAGCTCAAGGATGGCATTGTGGTATAAAATATCACCCGCTGCTTCACAGAATTAATATAACAGTTTTGATTTACATTATATAGAACACAAGGAGAAAATAATAGCTGTAGGTCAGTGCATGAAATAAATGTAAGGTCAGTGCAGACTAGGAGTGGAACGGTTCAATTTACTCACAGTTCGGTTTGTATCACAGTTTTAGAGTCACAGTTTCGGTATGGTTCGGTATGTGCTATGTTTAGGCAAATGCTATACTGTCAAATAAAAATAAAGAAAATGAGAATAATCTATCTAACACCAAGAAACAGCACAACTAAATACAATAGAGTAAAGATACAAATAAACTAAACAGTGATTTTCAGTTTTTTTTAGGTAGGTCTTCAGGTACAGCAATTGAATAAAGTAATGAAATGTAAAACAGCATTGCATGTTTGACTGTATAAATTAAAGATTAATCTTTATTAAAGTTACAAAAGCTATTCAATCAAGAGCAGTGAGTGATTTCTTTGTTGTTGCTGTTTGATTAATATTAAGAAAGTGCTGTCACTTTAAGAGAATGCACTGATCCAGTGCACTGATACAGTACGTTCAGCCGGCTACATCTGCTATAGGATACTTACCAAGACGGGCATTTAGACATAATTTTTGTGTGAATTTGTCCATCTAAACACAATACTTCAGCAGTGGCGGCGTTTCACAAAACCATAAGGTATGGCAGTGGTGGGAGTTGGGGCTCTATGTAACTTTTGGCACTCTAGCGGTTAATAAACAGAACTGCACACATCCCGCGGAAGAACATTCCAACCGGAGCTACTTCTCTACTTCTCTTATGTCTAGCGATTCACGCAGGTATGTGTTACTCCTCAGCGCTGACGACCCGACAAGGCTACAATAGTCCAAATATAAGTACTTATTATAAGTGTACCGTAGTGATTCGGAATAAGACAAAAACGCAGTTTGGAAGATGAATTCATGATGTACTCGCTCATTATATACATTTTGCAAATTTTGAACACAGAAAAAGCTACATAGTGCTGCTTTAAATGTTTAAACTGGCAAAGCTTAAATGAGTTTAACTTAAACACAGATATTAACGTGTGCTGTTCAGGTCTCACCTGTGCGCGCGCTATCATATTCCAGCATACGGCATTCACATTAAACAAGAGCGAATGCTTTGACCACGTTTTTTTTTTTTTCATCGCTTTTGTTGTAATGTTTTGGGAAGCCATGCGCATCCATCAACAGAAACATATATTAGCCGAACCCTGTTTGTTTTACGTGTTATTTATAGCAAACCATATTACAGATGCGTTGTCAGATTTAAGTTGTGGGGAAGTCGTGGCCTAATAGTTAGAGAGTCGGACTCGTAACCCAAAGTTTGCAGTCTCTTACTGGCAGGGATTGTGAATGTATTGTGAATGTGAATGTACAGTGAATGTACAGCTCTCTCTCCCACCTTCAATACCACGACTGAGGTGCCCTTGAGCAAGGCACCGAACCCCCACTGCTCCCTGGGCGCCGCAGCAAAAAATGGCTGCCCACTGCTCTGGGTGTGTGTTCACAGTGGGGGTGTGTTCACAGTGTGTGTGTGTTCACTGCTGTGTGTGCACTTTGGATGGATAAATGCAGAGCACTAATTCCGAGTATGGGTCACCATACTTGGCCACATGTCACTTCACTTTAAAAAAGTGTGTGTGTGCCAAACCGTACGGTTCTATTTTTTTCTGCGAACCGTTCCACCCCTAGTGCAGACTAACTGGTTTTTAGGAACACCTGGTTGGCTTACCTGAACTTTTGCAGGTAAACTTTGCCTGGGGATCACACATTCTCTTGATGCCTTTGCAGTTTGTTTCATCACTGCCATCTTCACAGTCTTTATCCCCATCGCAGCGCCAGCGCTCAGGGATGCAGGTCCCATCAGCACGGCAGTGAAACTCCTCTCCACTGCATTCCACAGGAGGCAAAGCTGGACATAACGCAAAAAACTGAGATTGATTCTGGTGTATACTGATTCCCAACCAGTCTTAGGGTCAGATATTTTTAGTGGATCAAACACATACAGCCGGACCAGTGTAGTCTGATTCTGAAACGAATGACTCCAATGAGTCAGGTCCTTATAGTGTGTGGAAATAACATTCAGCACGGACAGTGTACTCCAGTTCCCAAACAATCGACTCTACTGAGTCAGTTCTTTTTAGTAAATCAAACACATGTAGTCGACCAGTGTAGCCCAATGCCTGAACAAATTACTCCATCCTTAACATACTGTTAGAGAGTGTAAATTAACTGAATTTATGCCACTTCTAATAGAACAAAATACTGATATTATCTCATCAATTGGAAAAGGATGAACACTTTTCTAACAAAATGAATTACTTAAAAGTACTAAAAGAATTAATAATGACACAGCTAAGGATTAAAAATAGCAAGGTAAATAGAAAAGAAACGTTTTTAAAGCTCACAGATGCTCTCACTTCAAACTACTAAGGCTACAGCTAGCCTTAATAATGTTAAACTGGCAGAGTTTTATCAAGTATACTTCAAGATTTCCTCTTGTCACGTTAATAAATATTTAAATATTCTCTCTGACACTGGCAAAGACTTTAAGTGTCTGTGTGATTTCAATGCAAAGGACAGGGGCGAGATTTTCTTCAAGAGTAAGGTGAGCACAAAAGTAAAGCCTTTTTTACTGTAGCCTGCCTCACGATTCTGATTCATTCTGAACCCTGACAATCGACAGGAGTTAAATACATACACCAAACCCACCATAATCCCCTGCCTGTCATCAAACAAAAAATGGCCTCCTGAAAAAGACATCTGGTTACATTACAAACCCTTAAAGACTAAAGGGCCCCCTTCTTTGCTTAAGGCTAATGCTGAGAGTTAGCAGTGTCTCCTCCACTTTACACATACAGAGCATGTGTTATACAATGATCTGAGCCCTGCGCTGGGAGGACATGAGCAGGGCAAACCCTCAGAGACAGACAGGAGCTGAGGACCTCCGTCAGGAGCCCGTTTGATGAATGGCTCCAACATTTCTGTGACAAGCTGGTGAGCTGAAAGCATCGGAGGACTCGGCCTCAGCTTTCAGAGGTAATTACAGCAGATTAAAAGATTCAAATCTGTAAGGTGGTTCCCTAGTGAGCTTAGATGAGATTAGATCTGTCAAGTGAAGAAAAAGAGAGAAAGTTTTAAACTTGTGTTCCTCAAATTAGGGACATTGCACCAAGGCAATTACAAGCAACACTGGCTTGATCGCTATCGTTCGGCTGTTTGTTAGTCTGCTAATTAGTCGTGTTAAACAGATTATCTGGAAACAACTCGGTAAGTTGGTTAAGTTGTTTGTGTACAGAAACAAACACAGATGTGTTTTTAATTAATGTAACAGGGAAATCTGACCTCTCCAAACGCTATTTGATTACTCTGATGCTTTTATTGGCCATACAATGTAACTAAGGACAAGTACCCAAGTACTCTGAAGTAACAGTAACGACTGCATACAGATGCTGTACAAGATGATTTTCAGTCTGTGGCAGTAATATTGCTCCAATCATTTGCTATATATTATAATACAATTTATGCCTAATTTGCATTTTAACATTTATTATATGTTATATTACTATTTGCATTTCTGGTTAGATTCTAACTACATTTTAATACGGAATTAGTTTCCATTGTTATGCTGATATATACTCAACTATATATCTCAACAAGACCAGATGAAACTTCTAAATTATCTAAGCTAACAGAGTGTATTAAAAATGTCAAAGATTGGATGACCAATCATTTTCTCCTACTGAATTCGGATAAGACAGAGATATCACTTATTGGACCAAAAAGCAGTACACAGAATCTCTTGGATTACAATTTGCAACTAGACAGATGTACTATTACTTCCTCTACAGTCAAAAATCTGGGTTTTATATTAGACAGCAACTTGTCTTTTGAAAATCTTTCCCATGTTACAAAAAACGCATTCTTCCATCTTAGAAACATTGCCAAACTACGAAACATGATACCTGTTTCTGATGCTGAAAAGCTAGTTCATGCATTCATGACCTCTAGACTGAACTATTGTAATGCACTGCTAGCTGGTTGTCCTGCATCTTCAATAAACAAGCTACAGGTAGTCCAAAATGCAGTGGCTAGAGTCCTTACCAGATCAAGAAAATATGTCTCTGCACTGGCTACCTGTTAAATTCCGTATCAGTTACAAAATATTATTACTTCCCTACAAGGCCCTTAATGGTTTAGCTCCACCTAACTAGTCTTCTACCACGCTACAATCCATCACGCTCCCTAAGGTCGCAAAACTCTGGACTCTTGGTAGTTCCTAGGATAGCAAAGTCCACTAAAGGAGGTAGAGCTTTTTCGCACTTGGCTCCCAAACTCTGGAATAGCCTTCCTGATAACGTTTGGGGTTCAGACATGCTCTCTCTGTTTAAATCTAGATTAAAGACACATCTCTTTGGCCAAGCATTCAAATAATGCATCTCATAATCTTGTACTGCAGTTATATCTGATCAAATGCACATTATTATTCTTTAGCTTGGGTTGAACAAATCATTTTTGCTTAGTTGGAACAGCAGCTACGCTAATTATGTCTCAATTTGCTTCTCTGTTTCTGCCACGAGATTGACATCCCGTGGTAACTAGGAATTACACAAGCTTCAGTCTGGATCCAGCCCTTACAAAGACCTGAGATGACCGAACACCTGAGAAGAGAATATACAAACCCCTCAGATTACCTCAGATGATGCCAATCCCGAAACAACATAAACTACCAAATTTTGCTACAAGTTTGATTGCAACATACAGTATAATCATTGCTGTTAATATTGAATAGTGTTCATTGTCTGTTTGATTACGTCATTAACTGAATTTTACCATACGTTTCTGCATTTTGTACATCAATTTGACAGTCACCACTGACAAGCTACTACTATTGTAGAAATGTAATTTTCTGTAAAGCTGCTTTGCAACGATTTGTATCGTGAAAGCGCTATACAAATAAACTTGAATTGAATTGAATCGAATTGAATTTACTGGCTCAGCATTTGGCACAACGGCACTAAAATATAATCTAACAATCAAATCTAGATAGCACTTAGATGATCAAATGGAACAGAACACAGGAGGCTTCATAGAATTTTTTTAAATCAGATCAATTTTTGAATTTAAAAATGCCGGTGTTTCTGCATTATGTACATCAATTTGACAGTCACCACTGACAAGCTACTACTATTGTAGAAATGTAATTTTCTGTAAAGCTGCTTTGCAACGATTTGTATCGTGAAAGCGCTATACAAATAAACTTGAATTGAATTGAATCGAATTGAATTTACTGGCTCAGCATTTGGCACAACGGCACTAAAATATAATCTAACAATCAAATCTAGATAGCACTTAGATGATCAAATGGAACAGAACACAGGAGGCTTCATAGAATTTTTTTAAATCAGATCAATTTTTGAATTTAAAAATGCCGGTCACAGAAGGCACAACATCAAAATACAGTCACCTGATACATACTGTACATACCAACCAAAAATAATAGCACAGACAGAGGTCGATTTCATAAGAATTGTCCCCCCTGAGTCAAAATGACCTAAAAGTACATTCTGGAAAAAAAAAAACATAAGATGGGCAAAGACAGAAATGTGATGGCCTACCAGGGGCAACACCAGCACAAGTCACATTTTCATCACTGAAGTCCCCGCAGTCGTTGTCCCCATCGCAGGCCCAGTGGTCTGGGATACACCTGCCGCTGGTGCATTTATACTGGCCATTAGCACAGGAGTGGACGCAGCCCGCCTCATCACTGTTGTCTCCACAGTCATCATCTACAATCACAAACACAGTACAGTCATGCAGAATTAGTATCAGAATAACTTCATTTATTACAATACAGAACTTTTGGCAATATGGTGCAGACATAAGTACATCACTGTTAAAGTTTTGAGGTCAGTAAGATTTATTTATAATTTAGAATCATTGTTTTCAATACATTTCAATATATTTCAATTCCAATATCTTTATTGGAAAGTTGTTTATTTCTGTGATGGCAAAGCTGATTTTTGGCAGCCATTACTCCGGTCGTCAGTGTCACACGATCCTTCAGAATTCTAAAATGCAGATTTTCTGCTCAAGAAACATTTCTTAATAATATAAATGTTGAATTTTCTGTGAAAACCATGACACATTGATTTTCCCAGGATTCTTTGGTGAAAAGACAAAAGAACAAAATGACAAAAGAAATAACAAAAGAACAGTATTTATTTGAAATAGACATTTTTGTAACTTTGTAAATGCCTTTCTCACTTTTGATCAATTAAATGCATCCTTGTTGAATAAAAGTATTAAAATCTTTAAAAAAAATGACTAACTTTTGAACAGCAGTGTATATGATAGGGCTCTTTTTTTGTCATGTATTGTCACACGAATCGTGTTGCTCCATAAAAATACAATAAAAATAAATAGATTTTATGATCGTCAAACACTTTGGTACCAGAAAATGGCACAGTTTCCTTAAGGGGGTCTTTAACCCTGCTGCGCCTCATGCTTTGTTGCACAATGCTAGGAACTGAAATGATAAAACAGAGGACAGCACCACAGGAGTTTTTCAAACAAGAGTCTTCAGGGCATCAAATTACGCCAAGCCTCATTTTGTTCTGAAAAATCAGCAAGGTATCTGAAGGCCCTGACCCTGGATAAGAAAAACCATCTCCATAAGCTGGCCTTGTCTGAATGCTCTTATTTGAGAGAAAGAAATAACAAAAACATATAAAAAGATCAAGTTTCATTGTTGTTGATGATCGAGTATTGCACGCAGGCAGTAATGTATTGCAGGCCTTGAGGGCTGGCAATAAATTATAGAGGTCGTTATTTTACACCCTCTTTGATCTGAAATGGAGATATTTCAGATAAAATAATCTGTGAATACTTAATGGTTATTAATGTGATGAATTTCTTGCACGACAAAAAAGACTGGACAGTAGAATCAATGGACTTAATTGAATTAAAGTGCCGGGTTTTCTTTTATCAGCTCCCGAGAAAATAGGCTAATACATCATTGTGCTATATGGAAGAGCAAGCAAAGTATATTCTTACTTCTGGATACACTCACCTGAGTCACAATGCCACTTCATGCTAATGCACCTCCCATTAGCGCAGCTGAACTGGCTGAGAGCTTCACAGGTTGGGAACGCTGTGAGCGGAAAGAAAGACCATGAGAAACGTTCGCCACAAAAACCCTGATGCTTGAACCCCGTCCAATACATCACTGTCTCTTTGATACACTGGAGAAGAGAACACATTTTTCATTTAGCTTTTAGCTTTGAAAAATTGCAAAAGAAGTTTGTCCTGGCACAGATTGCCCTGTCATGCTAATAGATTAAATTTGGAGGCTCTTTTGTCCTCAGGAAATGTCATAGTTCCTTGCAAGTTTGTGGACAAACTTGAATTGGTAACTATGCTCTCGCAGTTCACTGCATTTTTTTAAACACAATTCACACCACGGGGGTTTACTGCCAGTATTGCGGAAAACGAAACACCCTGAAGGTCATGCGAAATGTCACAGTGAATTATTGCTATTTTCTTGCTAAGGTTAATGAAAAGAAATCACAACCAAAAAGAAAACGAGACCTCACAGATGCAGTGGAAAACAGTCAGAGGCAATAAGAGCTTGCCAGGAAGCAATAACACACCAGCGATAGCACGGTTTGTGCGCTTTACTACAGCGTTGATTTAAAGGTATCAAAAGGTTATTGTTTTAACATGATGAATTACTGCAGGTTTTGCTATTAACCTGTTGATCACGATACCTTCAATTTACTTTTTTTTGTTTTGAGTAGTTTATGGAAAAAACACTGGTGCATTTACAAGTATTTTGATGAATGCAATCCGCACAAGCTCATAAGTATCTTGTCTTGTACTGCATTAAACCTTTTCGTGAATACATCAGTGCTCATATGCGTACAGGAAAAGTGACATGGCACGCAGTGGAGGAAAACATCTGTTTCTCTTTAAAGTGTCACTCAGCTCAGTCAAGAAACCTCCACACAGTCTACCAGGTAGTATGCGTATATTCACAGATGAAACCATTTTCAAGTTATCAAAGGTAATTATGAGTGTGTGATGATATATTTGTTTTGTTGTGAATGTTTTTGGATGCTTCTGTTTGGTAACAAGTCATATGTTAAATATTCTCTGGTCTTCTAGTTGTACTTGATTGTGGACTATGCTCTGGCATGAAACACATTTCTGATAAGAAAGTATTATTATGGGAAATCATAAAAGCAGTCCACACAAATAATATTTTTTTCCCCACAACATCACCATGAACATGGATAGTTCCCTTGGAGCATCTTAGGCTTAAGTGCTGTTTTAATGGGCACAAGGTTAATAACTCATAACTCATGGCTTGTAGGGATTGAATGAACAAGCTTCTTGTTATAGAATATATCACAGTTCATACATTTACATATACATGCTAAGAATGTGTTTTAATCAAGACAATCCTCACTCCCTCTCTCTCTTTATTTTTTTTATTGTTGGTCGGAGAGTAAAGAAAAAAATGCATGAAAATGTGTGCTTTGGACAATTTGAAATTAAGCATATTTATGCTCCTTCATTACAGAACAATTATAGAGTCATCAAAAGATGGCCATATTTATAATAATTGGGTTGAAACCTGTGAAAATTAATGCGAAATTAAGCAACAATTGCTTGAATGTGTGCATAGATATCATTCGCTTTTTTAAAAAACTATTTTGCTCCACTGGGTAACATCTCCAAAACACCAACAGCTGTAAACTGAGCTTGTGCGATTTCAGAAATAACAGATCCTATGGGTTTCCCTGAGAAAATTACTTTTAGGGATTGTACTTTCTCCATCACAAATAAAACCTTCACACAAATACGAACTCTTAGAAGTCAAGGGAAAGCACATCATTCAAAATGTTGCTAATCTAGGAGAAGATGGTTACAAATCAAGATTACAGGTGAGTCAACAAATAAAAGAAAACATTGTTGTGTTTGAACATGTATTCCCATAACATGTGTCTGTTATTGTCGACAGGAGTAAATTCTACTTCCAAATTTCACAACAGAGTGTTCCAGTCCCCCGACTTTGGCAATTACTACTTTCAACATCCAGTTTTCACAATACATCAGGTTCAACAACTAGCAGTGAGACTGCAGGGGTAATAACTCTGCCCACTGAAATTCGATTTGAAGGGGAAAAAAATCACTTATATGAATCTGTGCAGTAGACAGTGGCAGTTCAAGTTCATATCTCTTAGATTATAAAACAATCCTATCTGGAAATGTTTTCAAGATCACCAGATTTGCTGTCCAAAAATGAAAACAGAAGCAGAAATTCATATATTATTAATTTATTTTTATTATTATTATAGTCCCATTTTCAAAACACTGAATTATTAGACAAGACATGATCACATCTATTAATTCTATGATTCTATTCATCCATCAACAGTTATTATTACTATTATTATTATTACTCTGCCCTGCAAAAGAAAAGTGCAGAAACTATAGCAACACTGAGACAAAGGGGTTCAAAAATATTATTTTTAAATATTAAAATGTAAGTAATATTTAAAATGTAATAAAATGTAATATAAAAAAATTATACACATATAAATACTATTATATACATGTTTATTACGTAAACATACATTTATCAATAATACGATATAATAATTATTATTATTATAATAACAATATTCAAATATTCAATATTGCTACTTAGTAATAGTAAGGTAGTTGTTAAGTTTAGGTATGGGGTAGGATTAAGGTATCTAAAATATGGTCATGCAGAATAAGGCATTACGGTGTACTTTATAAGTGCTAAAAAAACAGCCAATATGCTTGTAATATGCATGCTAATAAGAAGCTAGATAATAGCGAGAATTGGTCCCTAAACTAAAGTGTTACCAAAAAGTATGTAGTTATTACATTTTGTTGTTGCATATCAATACTGAAGAGCCATAGTAAATTAAGTTTATCGCAAAATAAAAACTTTTCATAATTTACACATGCTAATATGATTTGTGGCAATATAAACTATCTACTTTCAATGCTTGGAAAATACCAGTTAAGACTTTTTTTTTAAGTTTAAATAAGTAAAACACAAAGTCAGAATGACATGAGGGTGAGTAAATTAGTTTTTAATGAACTATTCAAGTATTTTTATGACAGTGATCGTTAATACCAAAACTGCCACAGCTATACTGTTGAACCAATATTCTAAGTAGGCAAAATATTTTTTGAAAGCAGAGAATACTTCGAAAATGGTAATTAGCAATATAGCAAGCTGAGTGGCAATATGTTTCAGGTGTTGCGTGCAGTGCAGTTGCGGGAAGCAGTGGAGCTCCATGTCTTTCAGCCCAGCTTGATTACGATTAAGTGAAGTCAGGCGTGCCCTCTAATTACTGCTTACACTGGGAGTGTTTGTGCAAGAGTGTACTGAGGCAGCCTAAGACGCAGCAGAGGTAACCAAGACAATGGCACTTTAAGCAATTTGCAGCATTTGGTGACAGAACCCCAGAAAGTTACATTGTTAACACAAAGCATGGTAGAGAAGAGTCAGAATTCCAATTTTGTGCTTGAGGGAGTAAAAATGGCATGAAGGAGAAGTATTGTATATACACCATGAAAAGATGCATTTACACAGACCTTTTAATGTATATATCAATGTACAGAGACCCCAGGGAAACAATGCATCACATGCTCAAATGGTGATTTTTGTGCATAGTCAACAGAAAACAGGACAAGAACCGATTTTTATGACGATATGAGACGATATGCTGGATGGCTTATGTATATATATATATATATATATATATATATATATATATATATATATATATATATATATACAGTATATAAACTAAACTAAATTATAAACGCAAGACTTTTGTTTTTGCCCCCATTTTTCATGAGCTGAACTCAAAGATCTAAGACTTTTTCTATGTATACAAAAGGCCTATTTCTCTCAAATATTGTTCACAAATCTGTCTAAATCTGTGTTAGTGAGCACTTCTCCTTTGCCGAGATAATCCATCTACCTCACAGGTGTGGCATATCAAGATGCTGATTAGACAGCATGATTATTGCACAGGTGTGCCTTAGGCTGGTCACAATAAAAGGCCACTCTAAAATGTGCAGTTTTATCACACAGCACAATGCCACAGATGTCGCAAGTTTTGAGGGAGCGTGCAATTGGCATGCTGACTGCAGGAATGTCCACCAGAGCTGTTGCCCGTGAATTGAATGTTCATTTCTCTACCATAAGCCGTCTCCAAAGGCGTTTCAGATAATTTGGCAGTACATCCAACCGGCCTCACAACCGCAGACCACATGTAACCACACCAGCCCAGGACCTTATATATATATATATGTATATATATATATAAGCTGTCTAGCATTTTAAAATGATAGCCAGATTAGCCCATTATCATAAAGATAAAAACATGATTTTTTTTGTATCTGGCTTAAAATAAAGTTAAAAAAAATAGAAGGAAAAAAAAACACCCATCACTTTTAAGGGTGAAATAAATCGAGTAGTTCCAAAAACTACATTTATACATAACTATCATTAAGTTGCATTATTTTAAAGTATAAAGGGGAAGAGAATATTTCCCTCCTTTCATAAGAACTTATGATAAAGGATTTTTTTTTTACTGAGATTGCTGAGCCTCTTCAAAGGGCTACCTGTCTTGCACAGCATTCATGCGCTGCTCTGAATAGCCATTTCATTGTGGGAGTTCACAGTTGTAACTTTCCTGGCTCATTTCCTCAAAGCCCTGTGTCATATCCTTTCGTCTGCTTTCAGGGTCTGGGATGTGGTTAGGGTGAGCTTTTAACATCAGAGAATGTATGATTTATTTTACCGCCACACTCTTAAAAGCTCTTGCATCCAAGTTTAATTTCCTTTTCCTTTCTGCTTCTAAAAGCACAGACTCGGGAGCTAGAGAAATGTACTTGGTTAACATTGTACTCGGTTCTGAACATTGACATGTAGATGTTGGTGGCGAAATAATGTAAGAATGGGCAAAGACACACCTTTTAGTTAATGCTCTCTTAGAACTGGCAAGTGTTTTTGCTGATCTGAAAGACAAACTTACTATTTTATAGCGTAACTTGTCCACAAACATGGCACATTAAAGTCTTTGTTACAGTAATACACCTAGTTTTTCAGTTGGTTTTAAATTTGTTTGGTCATAGAAACAAATGTAACTGGGACAGATTTGGTTCAAGCAATGGCACTGTGCTGGTGGAAAAAAGCAGGTTAACGATGACAATGTTGACAGATTCACCAGTTACACCACAGTCAAATTTGCCAAGCCAGTTATCTAGTAGGATAGTGACTCACCACAGGAAGTGGACTCGTCGGACATATCTCCACAGTCATCATCTTGATCACAACGCCACGCATCTGGTACACAGCGACCGTTACCACAGGTGAACTGACCAGCCCGACATGGCTGGGCTAAAGACAAAATGATAAAGGGAACAAGTTAATCTGATTATTCATGACATTTAGAGTATTTAGCAGTGGCCACCTGAGATATGAATAGCAATTTTTTTTAAATATTTCATATTATTTTAAAATTCTGATTCTGCATAACAATTTATTTATTTATTTGGCAATTTTGAGCAAGAAAAAAATGTTTAAGAAATGTTTAGAGAACGGATTGTTTCAACAGAATAATACAATTCCATTATTCTTGGAGAAATAAAGCAAAACAAAAATAATTAAACGAACATTAATAGAACAGAACTTCAATTAAACATTTTTTAGTTATATAATGAAAACAAACTGAGTATTTTCTTAAATCAAATGTATGTATTACTATAATTTAGGTTATTTAATTTATTATTTAAAGTATAAGGGGAAAGACTCTTCGCGTCTTTTCATAAGAACTGATGACAAAAGAACAGAAGGGCTACCCTTCCTACCCAGTGTTCTTGTGCTATTTCAAACAAAACATACAAAAAAAAACAATTAACAGAACAACAACAAAAAATATGTAACCCCCTTGGGTTTTGCACTATGCTTTTAAGTTTTGCGCAGTACCATGTTTGCCCTGTAGGAAAGCAATTGCATAAACGATCCAGTGTGACAGTCTTTGCTTGGACACAGGTAGGCCTTTTGTGCACTCTCCAAAGCATACAAAGAGCTGCTCTGAGAGGCTGAACTGTTTAGAGTGCTCAATATAAACGCATGTACAGGGCACAGCAAGAGTGTATTAAGCATCTCCGCCCTTGCCGGTGTTTCGGGGCGGAAAGCAGATAGTGTTATGACCTGCGCTTTAAACGGAGTCGAAAGCACTTTCCCCAACTTGCTTAACAGAGGTCAGCATGAGTAAAAGCGCTGCCTTGAGAGAGCACGCTGATTGCAAGGACTTGAACGGGGGTCTCATGAGAATGTCAAGCACAAGTGCCAAGTCCCAGGTGGGTAGGGTGGAAGGGTGAGAGGGGTTCAGCCTTCTTGCTCCCTTTAAGAATCGTACGACAAGGTCATTTCTATTGACTGGGTGATCATGGACGTGCACGTGAAACGCTGTTATAGCAGCCACATACACTATCAATGTGTATGGGTAGGGTGGAAAGGAGAGGGGGGTTCAGCCTTTTTGCTCCCTTTAAGAATTGTACGACCCGGTTATTTCTACCGACTGGGCGATTATCAATGTGTGCATGGAACACTGTTATATCAAAGCGCTCTTGAAGGAAGGCAAGAATTATTGGTATTAGGCAGTTAAATGGGTCTCTGCCCTGTGACCTGCACCAATGAAAACTCTCCATTTATGTGTGTAAAGATGCCTTGTGGCCTCAGAGATAGTGTTCAACACAAACTGAAAAAGCACATCTATTGCTGGCAAGCTCCGTTGAGCGTCCAGACATATAGATTTCATGACTCTGGGTTGGGGTGCCATATCATTCCCTATACTTGAGAGATGTAACGAATCAGCTCATGGGAAATATGAATAATTAACCATAACTAGTTATAATTAATTATGAATATTTTAGATCCGCTGTAGATATTTAGCTGACCTCTCAGGCTCAACTGTCTTGTCAATTCTAAGAACGTTAATTTCCTGGTTAAGGGAAATAACTTTCTTACTGTACAATTCTACAAAGATTGTAGCATAAATCTGCGTGATTAAGTGACTCCAGTTATAAGCAAACAATGAACCACGTCAAGTGTGATACAAGTAAGGTTTTATTAACTACATAAACACTTAAACTAGTCTAACATACTACATAAACACATAAACTGGTCTAACATACACATGCACCCATCAGTCCATGGTACTGCCTGAATGGAGAGGAGGGGTTGATATGCCCACAGAAGAAGGTATTTCACTAGCCGCAGCAGAGGCTGTGAGCTCACACACCCCTGGTGATTTATAAAAGCTACCACTGTCATGTTGTCTGTCCTGATGAGAACATAATGGTGGAGAATATCTAGGAGAAAGCACTCGAGTACTAGGTGAACAACACTGAGCTCCAGACAGTTTATGTGCCACGACTTCTCCATTTCCAACCACGTCCCGAAGGCAGGTCTGACATCGCATATGGCTCCCCAGTCCGTGCTTAATGCATATGTCTTAACAGTCTTTCACCTAATCACCTGACCAATAGGAACACCCTGGTGATACAGAGTCATATCGCGCCAAGGGGTCAGCGCATTTAAGCAGTCACGCACCACTTTGACGCGCAATGTGCCCATATGCCATGCGCTCTGTGGCAGTGGTCACATATGCAGGAGCCCTAATTTGCACACTGTTAAGTCGGCAGCCATCTGGCCGAGCATCCTCTGACAGCATTTCAGCTGGGGAGAGTGCCCTAGAGTTAGGGCACTCTGCAAGAGAGCTGATCAGTTTTTGTGCACGCTCCTCCAATATTGAGAGCCTAAAAAGGAGATGATCTGGCTCGGTGCCAGCATGCTCTTTTGCATATTCACAGTCAGCACTAAGCCCTGAAGATGAGTAGCGTGCTGAGCAGCGTGCTCTCTGATTGGGCTAAAACCAGCCAATCACAAATATAATTCAGGATGCGCATTCCACTCTGCTTCAAAGGAGAGAGAGCCACATCCATGCATTTCGTGAAAGTACGTGGGGCCAGAGATAACTCAAAGGGTAGGACGGTAAATTGATATGCTATCCCCTCGAATGCAAATCTCAGGAAGCTCCTGTGGCGAGGGGCTACCTGAATGTGAAAATAAGCATCCTTTAAATCCACAGAGCTAAACCAATCTCCCGCTCTGATGTGTGAGAGGATTTGCCTCAACGTAATCATTTTGAACGTGCGCGTGGATAGCGCGCGATTCATTAGTCTCAGCTACAAGATTGGGCAGAGTCCGCCATCTTTCTTTGGTACCAGAAAATAACAACGCTCTTGTGCACTGTATCTGCAAGGGGTACTGTCTATACAGCACGTTTTGCGAGAAGGTTTTATATTTCCTCTCGCAGAACTGAGGCATTCTGCTTTTGTTCAGTGGACGTTAACACACCATTGAAACGGGGATGTCTGTGGAAGAACTGAATTGTGTAGCATTCTTTATTGATTTCATAACCCACTCTGATACCCCTGGCAGTGCCTACCATGCTTTTGTGAATTGTGACAGCGGTCGAGGCGGACTGCACACTGTGAGGGCTCACTGTTGGGGAGAGCAGGGAGTTTAATGCCACATGAGTGTAAGAGTGAGTAATGGGGGTGAGGGGAGTAAGAGTAGGAAAACTGCTCTGATATTGAGGTGAGTTTTGTATTTATTTATTTTTTACTTTATTGCACTGGATAGTGGAACGGTCAAAACACAAAAATGACAATTGCCCCGCTGCCCGCAAAAGGCAGGGTTAATACACACAGCGGAGCGAGCGGACTTCTTCAGTTGCTCGTCTTTGGTGCTAGGTGCAGCTTTCCTCCTCTGAGGGACAGCATCAGGAACGCAGTTTTGTTTCCGGTGCCAGCCTGCTGTCTCTGTCAGGGCGGTGCCTCTGGCTCTTCTTCAAGACCTGACAATGCTCACAGCTGATTTCCCATGTTGTGGCCTATCGCTTGAGCTGTCACCTTCGTCGCTCTGAGGATCAGTTCTGGTGGAGTATAACATACCCCACTTGGTCAGCACCATCCACAGAAGACAGGTGGGAGGATCACGGATTGTGCACTTGACTGGTGAATGGCGTGTTCCATGACTTTGATATTTCGTTGTGCACTTCGGGGAAAAAGGGACTGGGCCTTTGCTGGGTGTCCTTTTGGCTGTGGTCCGACTGGAAGTACCATTCGTCCAGACGGCTTTTGGCCGGCTCAGCAGGAGGCACCCACTCTAAACCAAGCTCATCAACTGCCTTGGACAGGATGCGTAGGAACTCGACATCAATATGATGGCGGTCCCCTGCATCACTGCAGTGGGGCACAGTATAATCCAGTGGGCTGTTGGACCACTCATCCTTTGCAGATGATGCCACCGAAATGGCATCATCCTCATCCTCAGCACCCTCCATAGAGTCAAAGGACAACAGCTCCAACCATGATCCAACTCACCTACCTGTGATTTTCTAATGATTGTGAAGACATTGATTAGCATGCTCAGGTGCGATTGATTAGGGTTAGAGCTAAACTCTGCAGGAAAGTGGATCTTGTGGGCCAGATTTGAGGATCCCTGGCTTAGACGATGGCCACACAGAGCCTGAGAGTCCGGAGGCTCATATCGCCACAGTGGGTGCAGTCCGATCCCCCAAGCGCCGACTCCACGGGGGCGCGACCTAGGCAGAGGACGCACAACTCAAGGCCATCAGAAGATTCGATTTGCTCTGCACAGGAGTGGCAATCACGAGAGGTTATCCTTGTCTGAAGCTCATAGGAACACAGCAGGAGAAGAGAAGGTTGTCCGCTGCAGCGTGTAGATCACGGTGAGTAGTCTTTGATGATAGGCTTCTTGCTTCTTGCAGAAGGTTGGCTGAAGTAAAAGTTTCTGAATGGATGACATCCAAGTGTTGCCTTATATAGAGAGAAAAGCCCCTCATATTTTGTGTGGTTGAATGCCATTGGCCAGTGTTACTGGCGTGATTCAATAATGCTTCAGTAGTTTTTGGAAGAAGGGGTTTCCCTATAAGGATTAGCAAATGCAAAGTCGAAGTGAACAAATTGAAGTGTATCACATGGTGATCCAGCGCTGCATTTAAACAGGTGTTTGTAGATTATGGTTGTATATATTTTTTTACATATAAATCATTGTTGGAGTATGTTCATTGTTTCGAGAGGAGTTCCAATTGATGAGCTCTGGTTGTTTTTTTTTTGTTTTTTTGCCTGATTCCATCGTGTGAAATGATCAACTGTGTGATTGAGAACGATGGTGAGCCGGACGCTGTGCTTTGCTGAAGATAAGGGCCTACTGCGAGGTTCAACCCAGACTTGATTCTTTGGAAGGATTCTTTTCAACTACAGCTAAGCTGCTGTTTCTTACACATACACTACCCAGGTAATAAAGAGAAATTAGGTATTAACATGTTACATTCATTTTAAACTACACGTACGAATAACAAAGGAACCAGGATGACTTTTGGACAGTTTCTTCCTTTATTAAGGTTTTTTTTTTGGACTCATTATTGAATAACCTGGACTCAACATTGAATTGTCCTTACCTCATTGACATTGTTGTGTTGTTCGTTTAGTATTTGCTCATTTAATTCCTGTGTGTAATAAATGTGCCAGCTGTTTACTGGTTTCATACCAATTGGTAGAGTTGGGATATTCGGACTCATACTCAGACTTGAGTACAATTTTTAGCAGACTCCGACTCGTCCCAAACTCGGATGCATTTTTACTCTTACTTGACTCGGACTCGAGCCTTTGGGACTCTAAAAATAATTCCGAGTTGATGGAACTGTCACTGAACCGATGCATTTTAATGAAAGTGACATTCAGTATTTGCATGTGATTTTAAGTTCCGAGTAAGTATTGTGAAAGCTGCCGGGGTTCTGTGCACACACACCCAAAGAGCGCTCACAGAAAACGCCTCTCGGTCAGTGTGTGAATGCCGAATTAAGTAGTCAAATGCACAAAAAGTTATGTTAAAATTTTGGAGAGTCTTGGAGAGTATTCATGTAAATGCAGTTGGTTTTGTCTAAAGTGAACCTGAACAGTTGGGAGAAATATGGATGTGTCAAAATATTTGATCCATGCGTTGGGTCTTAAAGTGACAGCAGCGTAAACCTGCTGCTGCTGACTGTGTGAATGTTAATCAAATAAAAGAAAATGAGAAAATCACTAACTGCTTTTAACTTAATCATTTTAGTAACTTATTAAAATATTAACTACTATTTATGTAGTAGCCTAGGCATGGGCCGGTATGATAACCTTAAGCAAAAATATCACGGTTTCACGGTATCACGTTATTATCGTTACAACTTTAAAATGTGCTATGTTTAAATGACTGGAAAAAATTTTTTTTTTTCTGCTGAACACAATATATTTTGTTTTTGAGCAACATACAGAATATTAGGAACAGTAGAATTTGTTTATTTTTTCTTTGATTTGTTTCCTAAAAAGAAGAAAAATAAAGACTGACATCTTTATTTAACCTAAATCTGTAATTACTTTAATTTTAGTTATATAATTCATATACATATCATTTATATCATTTAGTTATATAATTTCATATACATCATTTGATATAATAATAACCCAATTTGAAGCAAAAACAGAATGTTCTGTTCTGACTAGCTTTGTGAAATTATACTACATGCCTGAACGAAGCAAACAGCAGAAGATCTGAATGAGACGCAGATTCACTTTCTGACAGCAGGAGGCACTTCTCAAACACCAGATACATTGTTTCCTTGCTTACCACCGTAAACAAAGCAGCACTGCGCCGAAACATTGCTTCAATATGAACTATACAGAGAATATACGTTAAACGTTTCTGAAGACAGTCAGTTCCCCTCAGAAACATTCATATAAAGCCCCAAATCAATATTTGAGGATTTTCTTCCAATAGATTGTGCATCATGAACAGTGAGTGATCTGCCTGCTACAGTATTTTTCTCTGTGCGTCCATCTTCAACGTCTCTGGCCTGTGTTAACGGGCATTTACAGACTTCATATTTTCACATAAATTACATTTTGGAAAACGATTGCAACACAGTTTGTGCAAGTCCAGAACAGAGACGAGTTGCTTGCAATAAGACAAAAAAACGGCCGGTTGACGCTCGCTTCCTTTGATTAATTCATCCAAACTTTGACAAATTCCATGACATTCCGCGTTATACAGTAAATTCCGTTGACTGGATTCCGCAATTCCATCCGTGTTTTCCGCATCGCGGAAATCATAGGGCCATAGGCGTACGTTGTGGGAAGGTCCAAACTCCACCTCTGGAGTCGCTGTCATCAGAATCCTGCGTGTTGCCAGATGTTGAGGGTCCTGAGGTGTGCATCAACCCATTTAGAGCGTCTGTAATGAGCCAATTTCATGGCTTTGTTTTGAAATTTCAATTATGGGATTTTTTTTCATTATTGACCGTACATCGTACAGAGGTCAAAATTATCGTACAAATACGATAATTATCGTACATCTGGCAACACTGGCTTGCACCTTCTACACTGCACTCAACCTGAGGGATTCCTACACTTTCAGTCTATGAGGAGACATGAAAAACAGCGCATACCGCAGGAACGGTATAACGGAAAATATTAGCGGTTTTGAAATCGTGACATTTTCAAATTGCGGTATACCTTGAAACCGGTAATCGGCCCATGCCTAAGTCTATACTATATAGACCTCTCTGAAAATTGATTTAATTTGTATTTTTGATTAATAATCTTATTTATCATTTTGCTTGTAATTAATAATTACTGTTTACTTGCCTTCAGTAAGAGAACATTTAGAAATAGTTTTTGCTGTTCTAATGAAATTATTATTATTAATATTATTATTTTATTTTTTTAACATGGTGGCAGCTTCTAGTTTGAAAGAAAAATAATGTTTCTAACATATTTGCGGCAGTAGTTTTTATGGGCCAAAAGCAATTATTCCTTACATAATGGAATTTACTTTAAATGAATTCAAAATGCATTCAAAAATAAAACAGTTGTGAGTTGACTGTGAGTAATGGGTTTATATATATATATATATATATATATATATATATATAT
>NW_015506405.1:122744-152229 GCF_001515645.1 Sinocyclocheilus grahami
ATATATATATATATATAGGTGTGTGCCACTGTAAAGACTAGGTCTATTGCGCACAGCCTCATTTTCATCCACGAAAAAAATTGTAAATGCTGTCTACCCTGACTAAAGTCCAACCACCCATCATATAAAACCCACACAGCCACAAATGGAGATAAGAGGTGCGTTTTCTGCTCTTGAGGTCCCATTCATCAAGCTACCCTGGTCACCACCACCCCAGCTTGAATTAAAAAAAAAAAGTATATCGATACAGTCCTGCCCTATAATTTTTCACATTCTAAAAGCTGTTTCACTCTGAAATATGTCACAATACATAAATCAAGTCAGCCATAACTTTTGTTACATGACTAAGTTTGCTGAGCAGAACACTAATTATGAGATGATGTTAAATCAAAAATGAAAGATGCAATAGGTTTGTTTTTGGTTCTATTTAAATACACACACACACACACACACACACACCTACACACCCACTATTAAGGGTGTATTCACACCTGTCTTGTTTAGTGACATTGAATCGAACTCAAGTTCGTTTCCCCCCTTGGTGCGGATCTTTTGGGCAGGTGTGCATACAGCAATCACACTCGGGTGCGGACCAAACAACTGCACTGAGACCCAGCTGAAGAGGTGGTCTCGGTTCGGTTCCAAACGAACTCTGGTACACTTGAGAATTTCTGTCCAATGAATGGATGACCTTAGCACATGTGTGGTTTTGTTTACAATTTCTGGTTCACTTGCAAAAAGGGCAGCGTGAAAGAGAACCACACCAAACAAAAAAAAAGCAAGTAAACTAGTGGACTTTCCTGGTGTGAATACACCCTAAATCACCAGTTTTTGAATCCTAATCCTAGTGGCCATACTTTTAACACACATATAAGAGGTAATCAATTTAAGTCTAAGGGTAATTTCTTTAAAGTGGTTTACTCTGACGCGTGACTCCAGGAATTAGTCCCACCAAAAGGCAATAATTTAATTCCGAGCTAATTGATCAAAATTTCATTGATACACCAGAGACTATTTTACAGCCAATTCAAGCAATTCTCTGCTTCAGATCATCTTGAATCATGAAATATTAAATCGCTTTAACATCTGCTGTCAATTTCAGTTCCTCACTGATTCAGTATAATCACTTGTGTTCCACATCGCTTTGCTCTAACAGCTTCTGCCAAGTCAACAAAGGCCTGAGCCGTCTCCGGCTGGAGGGTCAGCTTTATCAGAGGGATGTCAGACTGTTGACAGCATTTATCACATCTGTTCTTCCCTTCCATTGATCTTACAGCACTTAAACTAGTGAAAGAGTGTTAACTCCTGGAAACAGGCCAGGTGTTACTCTAGTTTGTAAAAAGAAGGTTGGGGAAAAGTGATTCTGACAATCCGTAGCAAGAAAGTTCACTTCATTGCACATACGCACTTATCGATTATCATGCTCTCATAAAAAACAAGTCAACGCTCCTTGGCCTATTACAGTACCTGAGAAGGTAGCTCAACTCTGACAGATACTGCGAATTCAAACACATCAGTGAGATAAATAATAAACCAACATTTAAAAAATAGAAGTTGAATCACTCTACAATTGCAAAAGCTGATGTTGTCACTCACTTTTCAATGGCATAAGAAAACGGCAATGTTCACAGTTCCTACTGAAATCCATGTTTTAAAACAATTTGTTTTTAAACTGTAATAGTATATATGACCTTAGAATACATTTTTTGCATCTTAAAATATGAAAATATGCATGTAATGCCAATAAAATGTTCTGGCTGAAAAATGTAGCAAAAACTTTAATAATTTAAACAAGACTACAAGAAAAAATAATTTTGTATGTGGGTTGCCCAGTTATGCCACTTATAATATGATGTTAATTATTAAATATGAATAATTAAGTGATATTAATGTTCTACAGTTATGTGACTCTGAAATAAGAAAGAATAATAAAATAATACATAGAGGATTAATAAGTTTTATACGTTTTATAATAAGTGACCCTGATGTTGGTGCATGAATCTTAATGTATATGAGGGAGTAGAGTTCTACCTGAGCATGTTTTATTAGACTCATCTTCGTTATCTCCACAGTCATTGGCTCCATCACAAAGCCACCTTTTGGGTATGCAGCGGTTATTGGGACACTTGAACTGGTCAACCGGGCAACTGTGGTTAGCTGGAAGGAACAACAGAAACAAAAAATTCAGTGCATGTCAAACAAAATGTTTTGTTCTAAAAAAAAAAATACATATTGTATCAATATTGTATGTTGCAAAGCTGCAAATGCTTGATATATATTTCTATTGTTTTTATTTATGTATGTTTATTTATTTATGACATGTTTTGTTATACTGCTGACAGCCCGCTCTACATATAAGTGAGTTCATATCCATAATACTCTACTTTTTTTTTTTTTTGACACAGCAGTTTTCATGGTGCTATTCATCTATTCTCTTGAGCTAGCTTCACATTTATCTCAAAAATATGAGTTTGCCTTCAGGCTTTTGGGTTTATTTAAAGTAGCACCTGTGTTTTCCTCTCCTATTTGCTCTATTTGATAATATAACCTGCTATTACTCATAACCCTGGATACTCAACGCGTCCCCAACAGACAATGAGTAACAGATAAAATGGAAAACCGGATTCAAGTGGGATCAGGCAGTAAAGTTTCAGCTGTATTAAACTATAGGACATCCCAGCAGAGCAGAAAATTGATTTTGCAATTCTGATCATTTTGGCAGAACATCACGTTAAAGTATTTCTCATAGTGAAAAATGACTCAGCCCCCAAACGTTTTAACATGGTGCTTATCTTATCGATTAGCTCATGAGCTGATTGTGCTGTGGGATGCACTGCATGGGAGAACATTTTGATACTGGCATTCTTCCCGTTTGATATTGCAGCCGTTTTTCCCTGAGATGCCAATTAACAACTTGTTAATCATTTACAAATTATATGCAAACAGGCTGCTTGTTCAGGTTTACCTTTATGTAGATGCTTTTATCCAGTGCAATTCAAGCTACGGTCTATATTTTATCAGCATATGCATTTACTTATTATTATACAGCTTTCTGGAATTATTGATTCTGACTAGTCATTTGGGGCATTGTGAATAAAAAAATGTGCATAATGACCATTAACCACAGGTGGGCCCAATGGCGCTCTTTTTGTTTGTTGTTTGGTTATTTGATAGAAGTAATATCGACAGAGAAATGTAGACCTTCGTGACAGAAAAAATGCATCAACAAAAATGTTTGGATGGCACCCGGTGGCTGTTTGTGGTATAACTCCCTAAATAAAATCTTACAGGAACCTAATTTTTTTTTATCAACTTCAAATTTGGAACATAACTTATTTAGACACAAGGCTTTAATTTTATATCAATTTTGGATTAAAAAATATTTTGTAAAATATTTACTTTATATAAAATAAAAAAACTTGGTACAGTGCATTTTCTTTATAGCAAATTTAAACTTCTATAATTTTTTGATACTTTAATATTTTGAAATGATTCTACTTCTGCAGTAATCTGCAGATTATCTTCTTAAAAAGGAGTCCAACCTTAGGTCTGTATTCCAAAGTTTTCATGAATTATAATAATTTAAGTTTGGATAGTGCACTTTCACGTCTTTGTTCAAAAATAGGGGGGTGGCACTTAAGGGGTTAAACTGTATTTTTGACCACTCACTTCACCTTTGTTCTCTTTACAAATCAACACATTTGTTTGATGACTTCTACGTGGGGATTTTAATAAAAAAATGTATTGAAAAATGTCAAACTAATATGTATGAATATAGTTTGGGGCTTTCAGTTTTTATTTTTTTAAATAAATGAATTAATACTTTTATTCAGCAAGGAGGCATTAAATTGATAAAAACTGACAGTAAAGACATTTATAATGTTACAAAAGGCATCTATTTCAAATAAATATATTCATTGAATCCTGAAGTTTTTTTTATTTTTTTACTATATTTTTGATCAACTAAATATAGACTTCCTTCCAAAAAAAAAATTATAATAATTTGTGACATTGTTGTAGTGTTCATCTTGTTACCAGTTCAGTAAAAAAAATGGATGACACCTGTGATACCTGAATAGAATGGAAATTTTGTATTGAGTAAATACATCACAAGCATATAAAGAAAGAAAACAAGGTACATACAGCATATGTGGGCCTCCTCATCACTGCCATCTAAACAGTCATCATCTCCATCACAAATCCAATTGACTCGTATGCAGCGCCAGTTTCTGCACTGAAACTCATCAGTTTTGCACTGCTGGGGCTCCTCTTGACCTGCAGAGTCTTCAGGAGAAGAAAAAACTGAATTGTAAAAAAAAAAAAAACTTAAAGGAAATTATAGTCAGTCTCAGTGTTTGGGCAATGTGGAGTCTGAGGGTAAAACTAAAACTACCATTATTGTCATGCTACTTTTTCAATTAAATCAAGCATGCTACTATTTAAAGCAGCACAAATTTAGATTCTGTCCTTGTCTTTAGTTGAGTGACTGATGACTTCTATGAAGGACTAGGACTGCTATAAAAAATAAAATGAAGCATTAAATTAGCAATTTATGATTTAAAAAATAATTTAATAGATTTTTTTTTAAATGATAAATAAGAAGACATTTTAAATGTATGCTTAAAAGCAAAGTTAAATGTAACAATAATAAAAAAAAATACCTTGGCCTTGATGAACAATGGCCACCAGCAAAGGCATAGGTTTTTGGAAATTTTGAAAAATTTTACATACAAACATATTGACATTCAGAGGTTTTTACATTTAACTATTTATAAACATTTGTTAAATAAAATAATTTAAATACGACAATTTGATAGTCATTTAGAAAATTTTACTTACATTACTTATAATGAACACATTGGTAACCAATTTCTTTATTTTATTTTTTAAGAGGCTCTCTTAGTCCTCAACAGACTCTTTGTCCTGTATTTTTCTAAGGGAATGGTATTTAAAACAGCCTACCAGAGCATGTGACATTGTTCTTGTCCAGGTGCTGGTTGTCGCCACATGCGCACACCCGGCCTCCTGGGACGGCCAAACAGAGGGTACCGCAACCACCATAATTCACCCGGCAGGCATTGTCACCTAAAAAATAAACATAGGCCTAAACAACAGATATCTACAAAACTTCTTTCCCACTGGCAGAACGACTGTTTATGTGTTCATCCCTTTATGGCTTTTAGCAATGTCTCTCCTTGAAGCACAGAACATAAAGTTCTTCTTCACTGCCCACTCAGAACCAATTTCCTGCTCTTCTGGGATGCTGGTGGTACACAGGGGGCATTATTTTTAATCACATGTCAAGTAAATTATGGGAAACACTGGAGACGAGAGCCACTTTTGACACTCTTATTCTTTCACAAGACATCATTTGTTGTGTGGGCAATGACACCTATGATGGGGGACGAGAGGAGAAAAACACAGTTTTGTGAGCAAACTGTCACTTATTAAGTTGAGGCATGGGGACAATAATAAGGTTTCATTTAGAGAGGGGTTGAAAGGCATTGCCTGAACCAATGAGATAAAAACTGTTTTGTAATGGCCAATCTGTGGTACTCCAGGGAGCGGAAACACAATTAATCTTTTTCCTGACAAGCGCTTTGAAGAAATTCCTCTTCGGCTGAGAACGTAGACTGTCAAAAAGCCCATATTTTTGAGGCAGGAAATTCATACATGACATAACAGCAGTTCCCCACCTTCTCCTGTCACAAGTCTTGGTGTTGTGAATGCTGTAAGTTTGATGTCAAGAGGAGAATATTTAAAACATGATACGAGTCTGCTGGTCCCGAATGCCTATGTAGTCATTCTCAAAAGAGTGAGTCTCTCTGACAAGCAGCGTACTGTCTGCTCCTCTGAAAACGCACCGCCCTTAGGTAAGTAAGAGATGAAACATGTGGGAGCCGAACACACGGCTGCGTTCTCTGTGCTGCTCGTCTGCATGTGCAAGGGCCCCGCTGAGCAGCGTCCCTCCCTCTGCGTGTTGTGACTGGCAGTTATGAGCGAAGATGACAGTAATCATCCCTCCTTGCCTCAGACATCCACACAGAGTTAAACATTCTAAACAGAGCTTAAGCCCCCACTTGAGCAGATTAAACCCACCCACTCAACAGTACGGCTCCAGCTCTGCAGTTGGGTTTATGCTGATTAAAGTTAAAACCATGAACAATTGTAATAGCTGCACTGTTTGTAAAAATGTCATTTATTATGAATTCTCTGAAAGAATGCACTACTCCATGTAATATGTGAAACAATTTTCCCACCAGATTTTTTTGTGCATTTATTTCAAGCATATTACAGTTTGGTAAAAATGAACCATTATGTACCAAAGTCAAAAGTTGTGCATCATTCAGAAATGAATTGAAAAACATCCACAAAGTTTAGGTTCGGTATTTAATTAGATTTTAAATTTAATTAGATCTTTTTAAATTGTATTCATTTATTTCATTGCAAAAATGTAAAAGTATTTACTGTCACATTTTTATCTAAAAAATGCATTCCTGATGTATTAACAGAGGTGGAAAGTAACAAATTACATTTAGTCTCGTTACTGTAATTGAGTAGCTTTTTTGTGTACTACTTTTTAAAGCAATTTTAAAAAATTTTAATTTAGTAATTTTACTTTTACTTAAGTATATTTTGTTTGAAGTATTGTACTTCGCTACATTTTAAAACACATTAATTACTGAGTAAAAAAAAAATTGCTCCCTGGAAACTACTGCAGTAAATTATGGGCAGGAGAACAAACCGGTGCTAAAATCACAAGAAAGATGGAGACGGACAAGACAGGCGTTAGTGGTGCAGACCCAGCTGAAAACGAAACCCCGTCGTATTCTGCTGAAGTTCAACTCGAAGGAAATGAAGTGAACCCCTGGCCATGTTAATGCTCTGTTATGCAGTGTAAGCTATGTTTGCCTAGGGAGACCAAACTAGCAACTTATAAAATCTCGACATCAACCCTTCGCAAGAATGTAGAGTTAAGGTAAATACTTGCATTGTTGCATTGGTGGTTAAAATGAAGCTTAGACAGCTTAACAAAAGGTTTTGCACAAATTAGCCAAAAAGACAGTGGTGCAGGGTGTGCGATATACTGTATATCGTCTGCGATAATATCCTAATTGTGGTTTTAACGATGTGGGATTTGACATTATCAGTATTTTGCCAAAAACCAAACAAAACACTCCTACAGAGTGCCATGAAGTCTAGTAGATTAGACTAGTGCACGTGTGCATTTAGAGTGTGTTCTTTCACTGCGTGATTCAGTCTGTTAAAATGCATTTAGAATGATCACAAAATTGAAGATATAGGGGCAGAAAATGTATATATTTATATCATTTCATATAGTAAATCGCAAAGAGTGACGTTTTTTCCTCCAAAAATCAACATGATTACAATATAGATTTATTTTTTTACAACAGTTCAATTAACAATAAGTTAATTAAGAGACTTTTAGACACCATATTGCCTGTTTTTGCTCTATTTTGACAAAAATAATTCCAAACACAGCCACCATATAGCACAGTTTTGCATCTCTGAGCAATGACGGTGTTTCATTCCTGAATGAATCAACCGTTTAAATGACTCGGTTCAATCGCGATGACTCACTTATTAACAGTGACTTGCTGACACCTACTGGCGGTTTTAATTTCACATTTAAAGTATCTTTAGATTTTAATTTAGAAAAAAATGTTAATATAATTTCAAATGAGTATTTAACATTTGATGTCTTATATATCAAAACATTATTTCTGCATTTGTAACTGCAGGTTAAATGCATTCATGTCCTACATTAAACAGTGTGTAGTTTTGTTGATACTAATTTAATTTGCCTGGTAACAGCACAAATGTCTTATTATTCTAAAAAACTGATTCCTTTAATTAAAAACAACTGGTTTGAGATTTATAGGCCTATGTGTGTCAAACTCACTTCCTGGAAGGCCCCAGCCCTGCAGAGTTTAGTTCCAACCCTGCTCCAACACACATACCATGTAGTTTTTAAATAAGTCTAAATGATTAGATTAGCTGGATCAGATGTGTTTAATTATGGTTATATCTAAACTGTGCAGGACTGTGGCCCTCCAGGAACTCAGTTTGACACCCTTGGCCTATACCATTTTTGCCTCCCTCCCACAGTTAAAATATAACTAAGTAATTTTTACTCTGAGTAAATTTTAAACAAGCTACTTTTTACTTTTACTTGAGTAGATTTTTAGACTGGTACTTTTACTTGTACTTAAGTAAAATGTAATTAATGTAATGGTACTTTTACTTGAGTAGAATATTTTCGTACTCTTTCCACCTCTGTGTATTAATCACTTACAAAAACAAGGAAATAAAATCTTACTGAGCCCAAACTATGGAATGGTAGTACACATTAATAAATGAACTTTTTTTTTTTCTTGCCATGGAAGAAGAACAATTAATTTTCCAGAATGCTCTAATTTACTCTTCAAGTTTTCAAAATGGAAGCAACATGACTTAGGTCACAAAATGGAGAACGTAAACAGAAGTTGCCTACTCTTGCCAACAATTAAAATGAGATTTTAAAAAAAAATTTGGAATTTCAATTTAGTAAATTCATCTTCCTTAAATCTTTCCTTAATCTTTGTTGTGGTAAGTTCAATTTACATTACAACTTACCTGTATGAATTAAAAGGGAAAAAATATTAAGTCTGACCATTACTCATCAAAATATTATTTTTAAAAAAGATGAAAAAAATGTGTAATTCTGTAATCTTTAACTTTTCTTAAATTGACTTTTAAAGTGTTAAGTTAAAGTGACTTTACCCAGCTGGCTTTGTGCATAATATACTCGGAGCCCGAACAGAGGTGGCCGTTCACTCCTCAACAGAGTGACTTCGCCAGAGACCAGATCCAGCTGGAAGATGGAGGCATTCATGTACTCCGTCCAGAAGATGGAATTTTGGTACTGTGCAATCCCAAACGGGTGATTGAGTTCCCTGCCACTGTACACAACCTACAGTGAATTGCAAAAAATAAAAAATAAAAAAACACACACACACACATTACCATGCACTGTTCTGACAACTCAGAAAAAAGATTAACTTTTTTTCTCTTTAACATCTAATTTTTTCTCCTACACAGTAATGGAATGAAAAGTTTAAAAAATAATGTCAACAATGTTCCAATGCTTCAAATATATGGCAGCAAAATCTCAAAATGCACGCTCATTTTGCATTAAATTATTCTTCCAAAACCAAATTATCCAAGCTGTGCAGTCAACATACATTTTATAGCTCTATATGTTTATTCTGTCAACGTTTGTCTCAATAATAGAGCAGTTTAGTCATGACGTCAATCCATAGGCCTATCCAGGAAGCTAATTTGCCATGGGATCCCTCAGGAATTTCAAATGGGTTTTTATAAGTGGTTTTCGATCTGGAGTAAAATAAAGTTTGTGGTGAACATTACTTGAAGTTACTTCCCTTCTGTGCAACAACCTAGGCACAGTAAGACCTACAATTTCATTTTTGAAATCACTGCCGGATTAAAAATGTGCAAGTGTGAGTGTACATGCTTGATTAATTGTTGAGTTGTGGTCCTTATAAGCCAGCATTAGCATTGGAGTTGAGGGCCATATTAGCAACTTATTAGAAACAAAATTCACATTTGAGGTATGACTGGTGATAATTTATATGTTGTAGAACAAGAGAAGAAGTATTTTCAATTAAATTATGAGGGAACCCACGCTAAAATGTTAATTCTCTTTCAGGTTTTAGGAAGCTCTTTCTCATTTGTTAAAAATAATCCCATTTGATTTCTAAGATTTCTAAACTAAGAAATAGCAATATTTGAGCAATTTCACTCACCATTCTGCCAGTGCCATTGAGGTAGATTCTCTCAATGTGATCATAATAGGCATCACACCAGTACATGGTACTGGTTCCATGGTCAAGAGTAAGTCCATTAGGCCACAGCATGTTAGATGTGACAAATATGTTCCTGTTGGAACCGTCCATCCAGGCTTTCTCTATTCTACCGATGCTGTCGTTCACCTCATCCTCTTCCCAATCCGTCCAGTACATCCAACTGTACCCAAAACCAGAACAGAGTCAGTGTAGTCCTTGAAAACAGCACTTGTATTTACTTTTGAAGCAGGCATGAATATCAATCACATATTACTCGCTAAGACAGGAAGTGTACAGCTGAAGCAAATTGAAATAAATTGCCTGCAGGTCTAAAAATGTACAAGCTTAACTGAACATAACAAACAAAATATGCTTAAGCAAAGTCAACAACTCGCACATAGGGGAATCTGGAAATGAATCTGTTTATGTGTACATATGTATTTTTTTTACATTTCCCTTTCTACGTTAGGCGTATAGATGCCAACATGAACTGTGATGGGTTAGTGATATTTGAAAAGTGATTAGGTCAACGTTCTGACATGATCCTTTCACTAGTAAGTGTGCTTAAGGGATTTGTTGCCTCTGAGTACTACTCAGCGGTCAACGCAAGCTTTTCTGTCTCATCAATGATACAAGCCGTGCTTCAAGTACACCACATAAAACAGAATTGGACAGAGGGCGAATCAAGCGTTCTCTGTCCCGGTGCGTTGGCTACATGACCACCTGAATTATTCAGAAGACAAACAGCATGATCCAAGGCTGCACATTTCAGACTGTAACAGCATGCAGGGTCCAACCAAAATGAGCAAAGATTACATGGCATTTTCCATGAGTACAGCACAAAACAGGGCCTGAGGCTCGTAAAAAATGAAGTCTTGCTTTTATATATATAATTTTACTTTTACTTTTTCAGCTAATGGTCAGTCAAAAAGGTGTTTAACCTTCATAACATTTTATATGTAATATTTATAATATAACACAGTATAACTTTTAGGAGGTGAAACTAAACTATTTATGACCAGTTTATATGCTCACAATTACTGTATATTGAACACACAAAATTATATGTCCACACTTGTGTCCAATATGTAAAAAAATAGACATATATAATCAAGCATAAAAAAATAATTGGCATTAATTTTACAGTAACAAAACAAAACAAAACAATAAACACTAGGGTTAAAAATGTAGCCTGAAGTAGTTGCTGACAATATTTCATAAATTGATGTAAACTTGTCCAATGAGGCTTTTCTTAAAATAATTTGGATTTAAGCCAGCAGAAAAATAGGGTAACACTTTATTTTAGGGTCTCTTAACTAGTTGCTTATTAGCATGCATATTACTAGAATATTAGCCATTTATTAGTACTAATTAAGCACATATTAATTATTCTACATGACGTTATTCTACATCCCTAATCCGATCCAATACCTAAACGTAACAACTACCTTACTAACTATTAATAAGCAGCAAATTAGGATTTTATTGAGGGAAAAGTCATAGTTAATAGTGAGTAAGTGTTCCCTATTCTAAAGTGTTACCAAAAACAATTTAATCCAATAATATTCCAATATTTCTCATGTTAAAAAAACACAAAATTTGTGCATCTAATGCTTAAAAAAAGTTGCATATACAGTACTGTTCCAATGGTGTTTTTTTTTAATGTTTCTGATGTTATGCTATGATGTTTTTGAAAGAATGCTAAACAAGAATGCTCAACATGTCGGCATTATTTGATCAAAAATCCAATAAAAACAACAATATTGTGAAATATTATTACAATTGAAAATAACTATTATATTAGAATGCTATATTAGTATGTAATATACTGTCACTTTTGATCAATTAACACCCTTTTCTAAAAAAATAAAATACTGAACCCAAAGTTTTTAATGTTTTTGAATGTGTTTGTGGAGTAGCTAATGGCCAGAAAGTGAGAAATAAAGACAAAAATAAGGAGTAAATATAGCTGAGGATATGAGTGAGAGATAGACACTGAAGATTTCATGAATTCCCTAAACTGGAGAATCAAGCTAGAACAACAATGACTTCATTACACTGTGGAGTTTATGCTCTATGAACTGGTAGGAGTATACAAAATCAGTTTTGACCATCAGAAAATCCCACAGTTTAGAAAATCTGCTCCTGGGAATGAAGATAGGACAGCAATGAAGTGAGCACAGAGTAGAGATAAAAAATATATCAAACAAATGGAAAGACAGAGATGTAAATTGTGATAGTCCAAATGACAGAATGCAGGATACTAAAAGAGAGAAAAGAGTTACTGAGTCAGGCAAGTTCATTCTTATCATGTTATCACAGGCTGCTTTTGGCATCAACAGAGAGATGTATACTGTATGGGGGGAAGAGATAAAGAAATCAGGACAGGTGGGTGTTATTTCAGGGAGGGAAGCCCATCCAGCAGACCAGACAAAGATCAACATGCCACCTGCCTAAATGATAGATGGCCAACTTCTAATTACAGGGCCTAACCTCATTTCTATAAATAAGCCCACAGAGGTGGGTCAAAACAACACAGCCAAAATTGTACTAGATATCATAAAAATAAAGGTTAAATTGGTAAGGTATTTTGATTCAATTCAGTCATAATTGACCCTTCGCAAAGACTTCGCCCCCTTAGTTACTGTTGCGATGTCCGACAAGTCATGGCACTTTCATGCAGTGAAAAATACATTGTAGAGCAAAGAGGACACTGACAACACACAAGACAGAGCAGGTTACTTTTGGTATAAAACAAAGTCAGCTTTCAAATTTGGTCATTTGTTTTAAGAAATTCAAACAATAAATACCATTTTGTGGCTTTTTAATGTATTGTGACAGATCGCTGTAGCGTCTAAGTTCAAGTGGCATGTGAATCGATCATCTCTTCCTCTTTACTAGTTAAAGCACAAAATAAACATGACTGAACATCAGAAGGTATCTTGTTTCAACTGTGGAAAGATGTCAATACACACCATTTTTCAAATTCAACTCCACCGACGTTAATCTACTCTCCTGTCTGGTTTGTTTGATGAACAACATGCCAGATTCGGCGTTATGATTTGTCAGATCACCTGTCAATCAAATTCCCAGCGAAGGGTCAATTAAGATATTTAAGTAAGATATTTTCACTGGATTGTTAATATTTTGGACACATTTAACACCGCATTTGGATCAACAAATATCTATTTGGGGGGGGTGGACCAGGACATGGAGCACGTGGGGAACAAAACACAAGACTGACATTACTCCCCCCTCCTGGAAAGCGCGTCAACAATATCCAATGGGGAGGGGGTTGGGCGCTACCCGTTCCAGGACCCATGACGGATCAGGCAGTTTGGGGCACCATGGCGGAGCAGGCAGACTGGGAAGCCATGGCGGAGCAGGCACACTAGGAGGCCATGGTCGGAACAGACAGTTCAGGAGGCAATGGCGGAGCAGACAGTTCAGGAGGCAATGGCAGAACAGGGAGCTCGGGGAGCCATGGCGGAGCAGACAGTTCAGGAGGCCATGGCGGAACAGGGAGCTCGGGGAGCCTGGCCTCGGCACTCGGCCCAGCATCCACAGATGGACCCCTACTACCCCGGGGACTTGAGCCCTCCTTGGGCTGGACATGGGAACTGGACCCCTTTCTGGGCTAGACTCGGGGACTGGAGCCCTCTCTGTTCTAAACTCGGGGATTGGAGCCCTCTCTGGGCTAAACTCGGGGACTGGAGCCCTCTCTGGGCTAAGCTCGGGGACTGGAGCCCTCTCTGGGCTAAGCTCGGGGACTGGAGCTCTCTCTGGAGCGAGCTCTGGGGCTGGAGCCGACACTGGAGCGAGCGCTGGGGCTAGGATGAGGGCCGAGAACAATCTTTTCCTCCTCATCCTCCTCCTTTGGGTAAGGGTGAATGGCGCGTCTGGTGGGCTTGACATCGGTGTGGCCGGTGGGATTGAGAATGCCGTGGTCGGCGGACTTCACTTTGGAGCGGCCGGCGGGCTTGAGAATGCCGCTGCCAGGGCGGACTTGATGGCGGGCTGGTTCTGGCTCGGGGCTGGACGGTCTCCAGACACTGGAGGATCCCTTCCCTCCAGCTTAGTCCCGTGTTATCTGGGAGGTCCAGAACAGAGAGTTGATGGTGGCGTCATCCAACGCCGTCTCTCCCAGGCATACCCAATGCAGAACTCCCAGGCATACTCGAAAAAAAGGGGAGATCCTTATGGGCTAAAGCAATGAAATGTGCAGCGGTTTCCATATCGCGGGGAGAAACAACAAGAAAACAAAAGACTTTTCAAAAAACGAAAACAAAATGGGGAGAAGGGGCGCCGCTTACTGTTATCGGTGCTGTCTTCTGTCACAGTGTGCCTACTGTGAGGAGCGAGGAACTAGGAGTGAGGAGAATGCAGGAGAATCAAGATCAACAGTCTTTATTGACATCAAGGAATCACACGTAGGACATGGGATCGACGTTCAAGACAGCACGCTAGACATGGAAACACACAGGGCTTAAATCATGGAAACTAATGGGACACACCTGGGATCAATATAACTAAACGTGGAACACCTGGAACAAATTATCATAATAAGGGGGGGAACCAGGACATGGAGCACGTGGAGAACAAAACACAAGACTGACAAAATTATGATAATTTCATAATTTTTAAATTAATTAAAGATTAAGTTATTATAATAATATTGGATAATATTCTAATAATTATTAAATTGTTAAAACTTACAATTTGATAAGTTGCCTCTTAACTTATCATAAATCTGATAAGTTTCTCACTCTTACAGCCACAAAAAGCTAGTTTTGCTTTGAAGCACTGTACATGAATCACTCTATTTTGGCTGTCATTCAAAGTGCATGCAGTCTATGCTCTGATGGCCTGTTAGAGAGGTCAAAAATTTACATCCACTCCAAATTTCCATCTTCCACCTTCATCCTTTTCCTCTGAGACTTTTTTTTTTTTACCGGCTGTCAAAACAGGACACATCAATGGCGCCTCAGAAGAGGTGTGCTTCTCATTTCCTGTCTGAGCCCTAGCTCCAGAAAGCTTCAGCTTTCCACTCCCAAAGAATAGTGTCAAGCAGTCTGCATGACATCCTCTGAGCTGGCAGTTCAGCAGACATTGCTTTTAATGCAGATTTTAATCGCTTCCACACCACTGAAGTTATCCCATCGGGAATGACATGTGGTGGTGACTGGGAGATAAGTTGGCATTTTTGCATTTTACTCATGCAAATGTGCACTATTTGCAAGTATCTGTTGACAAACTCATAAAAAGACAGTTTCTAGCTTCCTGTCATTGCCCAATGTTTATTTTATTGTTAGCACTCCATTCAAGATACATTAGCTTTATTAAATGCGAGAGAGATAGAGAGTCGCATAAATTGTACAAGCGTGAGGTCTGAGCAATGAATATAATTATGGCATGAGTTAATGAACCCATTGTGTCTGGAAATAATGAAACTATTCTGCATTTGCTTTCCCTCTCTTCAAATGATTTGGTAGTCAACACCACTTGTGTTCATTAAAGATGGTAAAAATCTATTCCAACCTATATTAATTACTTAATGATAAGTGCACACTTTTAAATAAGCCATTTATTTACAGAGATTTAAAAATAAATTAATTAAAAAGTACTCAACGCATCTTCAAGATACCACTTGGAATGCCCCAAAAGATCTGACGACCATCGACCAATCAGTATTTCGGTACTTGAGTACTTTTTAATCGGATAAAAAGAGAGTGAGCAGGTTGTCTGATTGGATATGAGAGGGCCGAGAGTGGTTGTTGCCTCATTGCAGTATCTCGCTTCTTCAGCCTTGGCTGCCTGCACCTCCTCAGGATTCATGAGTTACTCTCACACCCAGGGAGGGTGATAATGAGATTGGCTCTGGGCCATCAAACTCACCATTTTTACTGGCCATGCCATGCCAGCTTACTGGTGCACACACACACATTAACCAGTACAGACATACATGCTTCACTACTCTATGTACAATTGCAATCGCCTCTGAAGCCATGCAGTGTAAACAAATGTTAGTAAATAAACTGGAATGAAGACTGTTCCTTCAGGCCAGGAGGAAAGTGAGTAGAACTCAGCATTTCATCACAGATTGCAAATGTTTTTGGATTACTTGTGTTTTTCCAAGCATATTTTAGATTACCAGATTTTCAGTAACACTTTATTTTGATCGTTCACTTTCGACAGTCTACTAACTTTGCAACTACATGTCAACTATCAGTCATTAGAGTATTAGCAGACTTAACATCTGCTAACAACTATTTTGTTGGTCCCCCAACAGACATTCTGCCAACTATAAGTAACTTTGCAAGTACATGTCAACTTATTCTACAAACCCCAACCCTAATCCCATCCTAACAGTCTACTAATACTCTAATGAGAGTCAGCTGACATGTAGTTGCAAAGTTACTAATAGTTAGAATGTCTCAAGTGGACTATTGAAATAAAGTGTAACCGATTTTTCAGTTAATATAAGGTATATGGCCATATCCACAAAACATAGAACACACCTAGGGAGGTCTGATATTCTGGCACCATATTGGTTAAAGTCCCCCTGCAATCACTAATTGTATCCCTTAAAACTCATCTTTGTTCATCAAAATGACATATTTAAATGTTTTTTTCCCCATGAAAATAATTAATTCACATCTTGAAATGGAATATAACTCTTGAATATAACTCTACACCTCATTGAGTATGCGTGAAATCATGAATATGCCTCCACTCAAACACACCAGCTTGGACCTGCTTCACTTTCACTCAGTTAACTCAAATAGTAAATGTTACACAATGGCAAGTGACAATCTTGGATTAATGGTTCTTGGTATGTCATTCATCACAGTTTCAAGAATGAATTCTTAAGCGAATTTATTCAAATTCAGAATTGATTATAGCCTAGAAAGCGTGCAAATAACACTCTCCTCACAATCACTAAAAGGCTGTCACACATCTTAGTTCATCGTGATCTCACAAAGTTATGTTATAATCAATCATCTTATTTACATTGTACCTACACTTTCTTTTGAGAGGATCTGTGCACGTGTAGACCTCAGCACTTTTGCGTGGTGAGTGGATTCTGACTAACTTAAACCTCTGAATGGCCACTGCATTCACGAAACCAACACATATGTCTGTGATTGGCTACATTACTCAATGCTGCAAAAACACATGAAATAGAAACCTTTAACCAGATTTGAAAAGCCCCGCCCCACAAATTGGTGGGATTGGTAACGTTTGTGATGGTAGGAAACATGCGGTTTCAATAATTAAAAATTATTTAAAAAAAATATCCTTTCAAAAAAAAAAAAAGTACAGACCCCTAACCTTTGAAAGGTAGTGTAGATTTTATAATATGGTCCATTTATTGGTTATCAATTTAAATATTAGTGCATCCATGGTAGTTAAATAATAATAAAATATAAAAAAGTAAACAAAAGTAACAAATAGTTCTATTCAAATCATGCATCTATGAATGTTGATAAGCATTTAAAATCATTGTATAATACATAATCTAGGATTGTGATGATCAGCTGTTTATTCTACAGTACCTATTCAAAGGATCCACCACTATGGCTCTAGGGTGAGACATGTCTCCCTCCAAAAGAGTCTTCCTGGTTTCAGATGCCCGCTCCAGCCTAGCCACGCTGATGGTTTTTCTGTAGCCATCGTTGGTCCAGTAGAGATTATTTCCAATCCAATCCACTGAAATCCCCTCCACATTATCAAGATCTGTAAGAGCACACATAATTCGGTTGCTGAAAAGCTGTTATCAAAACAACAACAACAACCTTTGTACCTTTTATTTGATTTTAATTCAAGCGATTTCAGGTATAAACAGAGTCTTTGTGTAAGAAAATGAAGCAATTTCACAAACTGAAAATACCAATGATATGAAGAAGAATTCAAAATGTTCAGTAATTACCATCTTTGAGAATTGTTTCCCGACTGCTTCCATCGACTTTCTGACGCCCTATCAAAAAACTTGTAGTATCAGCAAAGTAAATGTTTCCGGTTTCAGCATGATAATCAAGAGCTCTTGGATTCACCAAGTCCTCAATAGGAACCATGTACTCATTGATAGACTTCACATTCATGTCCAAACCACGGATTGTCCCAGGTCGTCCCTTTCCATAGAACAGGAAAAGATCATTCTTGGGTTCTGCGATGACACAGATAGAAAATATTAACATAAGTCCTTCTATGTCATTTAAACTACTGGTCAAAAGGTTGGCATACTTATGATTTTTTTTTTGGTCACATGATCCTTTAGAATCATTCTAATATGCTGATTTGCTGCTCAGTTATTATCAGTGCTACAAATATTTATAATGGTTCTTATTATTATCAGTGTTTCTTATTATTGCTGCTTAATATTTTTGTAGAAAGCATGATTTTCTTTGATGAATAGAAAGTTAAAAAGAACTAGGGCTGTGCAATTAATCGCATGCGATTGTCATGCGCATCTCGTGAACTACGGCTCTGTGTAGTGAATGCCGCTCAATCTGAAAGCAGGTGATGGAGATTTATTACTAATCATGGGACCGGCTTTACTGACGAGATGCGCATAGAAATCTTCTGTAATATATGTCTTTACTGTCAATTTCTTATCAATTTAATCTGTCCTTGCTGAATAGAAGTATTTTCATAAAATATAAATAAAAGAATGAAAGTAAATGATGTTAAAGGGGTCATATGATGTTGCTAAAAAGAACATTATTTTGTGTATTTGGTGTAATGAAATGTGTTTATGCGGTTTAAGGTTAAAAAAAACACATTATTTTCCACATACTGTATATTATTGTTTCTCCTCTATGCCCCGCCTTTCTGAAACGTGTCGATTTTTACAAAGCTCATCGGTCTGAAAAGCGAGGTGTGCTCTGATTGGCCAGCTATCCAGTGCGTTATGATTGGTCAAATACCTCAAGCGTGAGAAGGAAATGTTATGCCCCTTACCATACTGTGATGCCCTGTCCGGCCGGAGCGACGAGACAAAAACATTAAAACCCATTATAAACGAGGCATTTGTTGCATCCAGTGGGGACATAATTACGGATTATAATGACTTATACTGTCTTTTTACGCATTGCATCGCGCCGTGTAAACATAAAACCATGTCTGCATTTGTGATCAGAGAAATGACAAACAACAAGTGCTACTCTACACTGCCCAACTCGAGTTTGAATCGTCAGTGGCAAATTCTTTAAATATAAAACAAGTACTTACAGTCTGTGAGTCAGAACAGCCGGCATTGTAGTCTACTCTACCAGGATCAGGAAACAGTCCTCCATAAAATGCGCTGGACACATCTGAATATTTGGGTTAAATTGTTCTGGAACAGTGTTGTAAATACAACTTAACCACTGATTTCTAGTCGTGTCCTCTTTTGGAAGAACAAAGTAGTTTCGCTTTCACAACGAATCAGCGTCACACACCGCGGCCTTGAGTGTGCGGCGGCCTAGAGCAGTGGTTCCCAACCCTGGTCCTCGAGGCACCCCAACACTGCACGTTTTGCATGTCTTCTTAATCAAACACACCTGATTGAGGTCATCAGCTCATTAGTAGAGACTTCAAGACCTCAAATTGGTGTGTCAGAGAAAGGAGACATGCAAAATGTGCAGTGTTGGGGTGCCTCCAGGACCAGGGTTGGGAACCACTGGCCTAGAGTATGCGGAGGCTGGCTTGAGTGAGCAGAGGCCGGTGAGCTTGAGAACGGCGCGGCCGGCGGATTCGACAAAGGAGCGTCCGGCGGGCTTGCGGCAAGTACATGTGACGACCCCGGGCTGGACTTTTGAATAGTACTGTATCTTGGTTTCAACATTGATAATAATATGAAATGTTTATTGAGTGCCAGATCAACATAGAATGATTTCTGAAGGATCATGTGACAATAAAGCCTGTAGTAATGGTTGCAGAAAATTCAACATTGTCATCACAGGAATAAATTAAATTTTATAATATATTACAACAGAAAATAGTTATTCTAAATTGTAATAATATTTCATAATATTACTGTTTCTTGATCAAAGAAATGTACCCTTGAAGAGCATAAGAGACTTCCTTCAAAAATGTAAACTATATATACAGTATAATTATTCCAAACGTTTGACCAGTTGTCTCAGTTTAGTTCCTGTTTGCCCCTATTTGGTTCAGTTCCTGTTCTCGCTTAGTTAATCATCGTTTATTCTGTTCACCTGTTTTGATTAAGTTCTCCACCTGTTTCAGTTTTGCCTAATCACGTTCCTTGTGTTTATATACCCTGTGTTTTCCTCAGTTCCTTTGTCTTGCTTTGAAGTTACGTTGTGGTGCTTATCTCTGCTGTGATTCTGTATTACACCCTTGGATTGATATTAAAGACTCACCTTTTGGATTACCCCTTCGCTTTGTGCCTCATCTACCCACATCGTGACACCAGTAGTGTATAATTTTTTTGTTTGATCCCAAATCAGTTATGTGAAGAACTACAAAGCCCAAACTGGCAGAGGCAGATGTGTTAAGTTACAGAAATGAATGGTGCAATCAGCCCCACTTAGCATCCCTAGGCAAAAATGATCTTGATTGAGAGGATTCATTTGACGAGCACCAGCAATGATATTTTTGTTCATTGAGATTCTGTTTATAAACAGTAAATCTCCTGTTGTCAGATTAACACACAACAAAAGCTGAGGTTACCCATGGGCTTGCAACAAGCTCAAATAAATTAACCTCTAGTCACAGTGGGGATTACACAAAGGGCGACCCGGTCTGTCTGTTATGCGCCAGGCCAATGGCAAAGGAGGAGGATTCTGGGTAAAGAGAGGGACCTCACCTCAACATCCACCCCCTTCCTCATGGGACCACACCAGTGTGGGTGAGACCACACAAATATCACTTCAATTTATCATTCTGAGTGGAAGAGCTCTGCTACCATGAAGACAATTAAGCGGTTTGAGACCTATATATCAAACAACACGGGGACTATTGGATGAAGGCAGCCACAGTCATTTAACATAGCTTCTCATCTGATGGAAAGA
This sequence comes from Sinocyclocheilus grahami, assembly GCF_001515645.1. Classification (NCBI taxonomy): domain Eukaryota; kingdom Metazoa; phylum Chordata; class Actinopteri; order Cypriniformes; family Cyprinidae; genus Sinocyclocheilus; species Sinocyclocheilus grahami. Next base: position 143,629 of record NW_015506405.1, read on the forward strand.
GACAGGAAGTGGAACATCTGGCTGGCGGTATAAATCAGAAACTTCTCAAGATGCAGAGCTTGGTTCATTATTGCAGTCACTTCATGCTTAACTCAGGATCATCATTAATTGACCCATAGCTTTCATTGTCAACTAAGTAAAACGTCCATTGATCAGCAGAATCTGCGTATAGGGAACAGAGTGGAAATGGCAGTAATGAATCATTCTATAGGCAGTCAATAAAACAACATCACAACCACGTGGGCCAATCTCCTTAAAAGTTCATCTCCATCTCTGTCAATCCGAGTTAGTGCCAAGACTGGTGCAAATGCTGAACCGCTAAATCTTCCCGCTTAATAGTGTAACGACACACACATTTAAATTTCCAGCTCTGGATAGCTGATGAGAATCTAATAAAACAAACACATATTCCATCACCATTTAGGCAGGGATGACATGACGTTAAGTGTCATAAAACCATTGGGTGCATTTTTTTTTACACTCTGGTGGCAGACAAGAAATATATATTCATTAGGGCTCTCAATAGATAAAAAAAGAGAAAATAATTACATAATAGGGAATTATAGAATTTATGCAACTGCGTCATATTTTTACTGTTACTTTTTTTTTTAAATAACTGATTGCATTAATCCTGTAAAGACAACTGTATCATATTTGTTACAAATTTCTAAGGCCTCTAAATTATCAGCATGATCAAAATGTTGCTGAAAATCCTGTTGTACACAATCTACTACATGCCTTCTATCGTCTGATTGATGGCTTATATTTTTTAGCAAGTAAAAGGCCTTTTAGTATCATTCTAAATATGTTCACCTTCAGGTCGTGGTTAACATGTCTTTTTGCTGTGAAATATTTACTGATTTTTATGAAGTTCACATAAGAATAAATATTATATTGTTAGTAAGATTTCAAAATGAGCACTTACAATAAAAACTACAGCGCTATGATCATAAACACTTATTTAGGTTTTGCCTTTCAATAAAGGTTAAATAAACCAATCGATTTTGCAGGCTATTATTTTATAATCCAGCCTTTACAGGGTTAAATGTTAAACTGACAGCCTTAGTTATTATTATAATAATTATTAATTATTATTATTATTTTCACAACAACACATTTGAACAGCTATAGTGCACAAAAGAAAGAATGTGACCTATGGTGGACTGACTTTTGCAGGACAGCCCATCACTTCCCAGGCTGAATCCGGTACGACAGCGGCAGCTCCGGGATTTGTAGCTCCCGCTGAGAAGGCAGATGTGCGAGCATCCTCCTGGTTTACCATAAGGGTCAACTTCACACGCATGGCCCTTGACTGAAGAGAGGACACTGGTGTCACATTTGCAGTTAGCATATCCGTATACACATATAATCTTGAAGAATGTATTTTTGCATTAAAATATATAATACAAAACCTGAAACAAAAGCTAAAAAGTGATGTGTATGATGAAGAAACAAAACCCCCAGATTCCTAGACATGTTGTTCAGTCTAAACAAACAATTCAAACCAGCCTAAAACATACTTTACCTTTTAGTTGACTGAGCTTGTGGTAAACCCTTATTGTTTTTGCATTTCCTATGCTGGTTAGCGTCTCCGGGTCTGTGACATTAAAGCGATTTATCCGTAAAATGTCTACCACTGCTCCACTGGAGGGTTCAGAGCGAGTTGCGTACAAGTAGTCCTCAAAGACAGCTAATCCATGCAGGTGGGCCACCTAGAAAAAGGAGCATTGACTACTTCAGGTTGATTAGAACGCTCAGAAGCTACTTAGCTAGGTGAATATCACCTTGTAAGCTCAACAGTAAGCAGAACAGCACAGATACCGTACTTGGTATTTCCCTTTGATTCAACATCAAATTAGCCATTAGCTAAAGCTGTTATTAGGCTTAATTTGACCTGACAACAGCCCACAATCTGAATAAGAGGTGCAGATTTGCAGACAGGCTGAAGGTAAGTGAATTGTGTTGATATGCATTCAGGCAGTTCAGGAAGTTCGGCAGGGTCAGCCAGAGTGCATGCATTTCTCTGGGGACACCTTGGTTCTGTGCAGTGATTCTAGCCTACATGTTATCTCTGCAAGCAACATGTGACAGGAGCAGACTGGGAGCGCTGAACCCCGCCCACAAATACACACAAGTTAAAATGTGCATTCTGCTTCACCTAAACCCACAGGGAGATAACCCTCTTTTCCCCTTACTGCAAGAGGTAAGAAATAGTGGTAAAATAGTGTGGCTCATATTCTCGTTTAAATATGTAATCAGATACTCAGCCATTTCTCCAGGGCAAGAGTGGATATTCCAGTGTCCCCCAAAATATTTGGACACTTAATGAACAATTTAAATTACAATTTTGGCATTCTAGCAATTACTTTTAATCAACTGGTCTTTAGATCAGTTTTAGAGGATGTATAAAGTGAGTTCACACAGGGGTCCATCATATTAATAATGAACATTTCCTGAACATTTCATAATGATACTATATGAAAGCCAGTTTCCACCTCTGAACCTCTTTGAGGTCAGTGCAGTTTTTGAAAAGAAGTATCTTAAGCTTACCAAGGCTGATTTGATCACAAACACAGTAAAAACAGAAATATTATAATATATTATTACAATTTAAACAAACCTTTTTCTATTAGAATATACTTTTAAGATATACTTTTTTCTTGTGATAGCAAGGCTGAATTTTCAGCAGCCATTACCCCAGTCTTCAGTCGTACATGATCCTTCAGAAATCATTCTGAAATGATGATTGGTGCTCAAGAAACAATTCTTATTATTATCAATGTTGAAAAAAATTCTGTTGTTTAATTTTTGTATGGAAACCATGATGTAAAGGTTGTGTTTATTAAAAATAAATATCAATTGGACGAGTCCTTGCCAAATAAAACTATTAAATTCTTTCAAAATCAATCAATTTTACAGACTCCAAACTTGTGAATGGTTTTGTGTGTATAATAGTCACAGTTGTGAGATATAAAAGTGCCATTAAAAATAAAATCTCAATCAGGAAAGAGTTACACTGATTTTTTTTTTAACTCAGAGGAGGAATATGTTAAAATACTTTTTTTTCCTGCAACGTTTTGCTTGAAAGTTTGCTAGAGCTAAAATAAATAGTGCTTGGTTTGATACTGTGTTATCTAATGGAATGACATTCATGAATTTTTAAGAGCAGCTTAAGTGTCCTAACACTCTGGGGCCCACTGTATAGCTAATATAATAGTTTACAGTGGAATGTACAGTATATTACAGAATTCAGTTGAGTGCAGTAAGTGATTTAAGAGCAAACCATGCTTTAAATTAAAAACAAAAGTTCACTTGGAAGGGTGCCTGATTAGAGAAGGTGTCATCACACAATAAGGAACCCGTTTGAAACATTGAAGTCAAAAAAGGGAAGATACAGTTTTCAGGCCTGGCAGAACCTCACCTTAATTTGCGATGGAAATTAAATGTGTTAGCAACCTCTCACCAATACGGTGCGGCTCGCATTCTAGAGCGCCATTAAACCATGCACACCCACACATGCCTGCATACAGTCATCCGTTGCTCTGACCTTCTACACTTTTCAACAACAAGAAGATCTTTGGGTTGCTTAGCTGAGGTCTACTTTTGAATAATAATGATCCATAATTACTGTCCTCTTAAGTGCACTTCAGGTAAAATATTCAAATGGTGAATCTGTTTCTGTTTCCCGTGTGTTCATTTAGAATAATTAATGCAAGAACTAGCTTGAGAAATTAAAACGCAGATGAAGCCACACACTTGCTACAGTTGCTGTTGGGTATAAATGCCATAACCAATTAATACTTGAAATCAATCTGTGTACAACTGTGTTGGTTTCTATCTTCCCTCATCAGGGATGATTAGAGTCTTGCATCAGACAGACAAACAACCCCTTCTTCCCTTCACATCACCATTGTTGAATATGTTAACTGTCTGTGTCTAATTTTACTATTCAGCTCAGCTAATTAAACAACATATATTTTTAGATTATTAAAGTGTTGTCAAATTAGCAAAATTTCGAGATTTCACAGACAAAAAAGGTCCATAGTTCATTGTAAATAGCGTAGTGATGCAGTTCACACACAGGTCACTTCCAAACCAAGCAGGGAACTGGGAAACCTGAGAAACTTTTTCAACCTCATGCAAACCTCACAGTCACACGGATTCAAATTGAAATGACTGGGTTTTCCTGCACAAAATTTTGCCAAGCAACAGTAAATGTGACTGCACCTTTAGACTAGGATAAAATATCTGTCTTTCATGCTAATCTGCTGCTTAGCTAGAATATTTTTTTATTCCACCCACATACTCTACCATTCAAGTTTAGGGGTCATTATTATCATTATTATTATTATTTTAAGAACTTAATACTTTTTTTAAAGCAAAAAAGCATTAAATTGGTCAAATGTTTGCATGTTACAAAATATTTCTATTTCAAATACATGCTTTTTCTTTTGAACGATTCATTCATTGAATAATCATTGTGACGAGTGGGGGCGGGGCCAAGAGCCGTGGGAACGGAGCGAGGCCAGTGGAGTAATTGATAATGAGTGACACCTGCACCACTCACCGGTCTCGAGTCCCACGGAGGAGCTCCGGAAGGATAAAAGGAGGAGTTACGACAGTGAAAGATGAGAGAGGACCAGGCCTGGATTTTATTTTGTATTTTGTGTGCAGCAGTCATCCGCGAGGGGCTGCTGCTTTACTTTAATTTTGTGTTTGTTTATTTAATTAAAGTTTTCTTTAAATGTTCGCTGGTTCCCACCTCCTTCTTCTTTCATTCATTGAATAATCATTGTGACGAGTGGGGGCGGGGCCGAGAGCCGTGGGAACGGAGCGAGGCCAGTGGAGTAATTGATAATGAGTGACACCTGCACCACTCACCGGTCTCGAGTCCCACGGAGGAGCTCCGGAAGGATAAAAGGAGGAGTTACGACAGTGAAAGATGAGAGAGGACCAGGCCTGGATTTTATTTTGTGTTTTGTGTGCAGCAGTCATCCGCGAGGGGCTGCTGCTTTACTTTAATTTTGTGTTTGTTTATTTAATTAAAGTTTTCTTTAAATGTTCGCTGGTTCCCACCTCCTTCTTCCCGAACTACGAACATTGTTACAATCCTGCTTTACATGATCATTCATAAATCATTTTAATATGCTTATATTAGAATGATTTCTGAAGGATCATGTGACACTGAAGACTGGAGTAATGGCTGTTTTTATTATACTATTGATACAATAAATGCAGCCTTGGTGAGCATAAGAGACTTCTTTTAAAAACATTAAAAAAATTTATTTGACCCCTTTTTTTTAACGGTAGTGTATTAGGCTGTAAAAAAAAAAAAGGAATAAATAAATAAAAAATAACTCACTTGATATCCCTGGATGATAGTGTATCTGTTTTTGCCATTGTAATCCACCATTTCAATGTAATCCAGATATGCGTCTGCCCAGTACACCAGTTTTTTTACCAAATCCAATGCCAATGCAGTCGGCCACTCAACCTTATAATCCACAAGTCGAGTTCTGTTGGTGCCATCCATGTTGCAGCGCTCCAGTTTGGCTTGATTCCCATAGTCAGTGAAGAAGAGCATCCTGCAAGTGATCAGGAAAGAAAGTGCATTTTTTTTTTATTAAAAACATATTGAGGTCAAGCAAAAATGAAACTTCTATCCTTATTTACTCATCTTCATGTCATTCTTCTCATCATTTCCATACATCAACAGCTAGAATTGACCAAAGAAACATTGTGTATGCTATATAGGTTCAAAACAACATGGGGTTAAGTAAATAATGAAACACTGCCTCCTATTCCCTTAAAAGTACACATTACTGTGGCTGTTCCTGTAAAAAAAAGACATGTTGCCAATTAAAGCAAGACCTCATTAGTGACATGCATACATGCATTTATCAAATGACACCATCCTCCTTTGAAGTGTTTCAGTTACAGTAGCTCTGCTCCAAAAAGGTTCCTTTTTTTTCCTTTGTGTATGCAAATTAATTATTACGGTAGATGACCAAGCTACAAAAAGCTACAAAAAGTCTACCAGTGAATGCAAAGTGTGCTAGACTGAGTGTTCAAGCTCTAACAACATCAGATACCTATAGTGGCTGATACTGCAAACACATAATTTAATTAGGAATCTAACAAGGAAAGAGTTCACACACAGCCAGTGGTCCCCAAGTGCTTAATTGCTCCTGAGAAGCAAACATAAAACATAAAGGACATTTAAAAACTTCACCGTAAGGAGCTTTTTATCATAGCAGATCCATCTCGTAGTCTGTTGTTATCCAGAATTCTTTGCAGCGCAGTATCAACCTTTTCTTGTAAGTCATTTATGTGTCCCTTGGGGACTGAAGTCACAGAACTCATTAAATGTTTCAAAGTCAGACTTTTAGCTGATTAGAATATTAGCAAAAGATGTGAAAAAAAACATGTCTCTCTAAGGCTTCTGCTTTTTGACCCTCTTCAAATCTTTTGTTTTCTGAATGCTAGAAATAATTGAACCTTGTATCAGTGATGCCTTTCCTGTCTGCCAACAATAAAAACTAATTGGATCCTGTAGCACGTACAAAGTTACAGTGCACTGTGGTGTGTTTTGCTTGCTCTGTGTTCCTCAGCCAGATTTTTTTCCTTCACATTTGGAACAGTTCAGCTCTCAATACAGAAACTGATACTACATTGCTCCATAAAGAAAAGAACAATTCATACCAGAAGGGAAAAAAAACAAAACACAAACAGCATTATGTTAAAAGCCGTTCAAACATGATTAAAAATCAGATAGACATACTCTCAGCCACATCCTCAGACTGCCCACAATCTGTTCACTGACCATCTGATGCATATTGTACAAAAAACTGGAAAGCACATTTTCAATTTGGCAATGTTTTCAATGTTTTTAACTTGACATACCATCTTAAAAATGCAACACTCAATTAACAAGCCGCTTAAGAGTAATGAATAAATAATATAATATACAATACCGCTCAAAAAATTGGTGTTCGTTAAGAAATTATTACTCTTATTCAGCAAGGATGCATCAAAGGTATTTATAATGTTACAAAAGACGAAAGGAAAAGATGAGATATCAGCCTATTAGAGTGATTTCTGAAGAATCATGTGACTGAACACTAGAATAATGATGCTGAAAATTTGGCTACCATTACAGGAATAAATGGACACATTTTGGGGACCAATTCCGAACTAAGTAATTAACTATTAACTACAACTATTACCTCAATAAACTCCTAATTTGCTGCTTATTAGTTAGTAAGGTAATGGTTACATTTAGATATGGGGTAGGGTTAAAGGGGTCATATGATGCGATTTCAATTTTTCCTTTCTCTTTGGAGTGTTACAAGCTCTTGGTGCATAAAGAAGATCTGTAAAGTTGCAAAGACTAAAGTCTCAAATCCAAAGAGATATTCTTTATAAAAGTTCAGAGTCAGCCACACCTACCTAAAACGGCTTGTTCTAACACGCCCCCACATATCTACCTCACTATGTGGGAAGATTTGCATAACGCCGCCCAAATGTTCATGCAAAGAAAGAAGGCGTAACTTTTATTCTCGCTGTAGTATTGTTGATGCTGCAGCCATGTCGTGAAGACGCTGTGTGCTTCGTTGTGAAAGCGAAACTACTTTGTTTGGGCTGCCAAAAGAGGAAGATATCCGCTTCGTCATGCCTAGAGCTCATCTGCGCGGGTCGCTGAGGGAATACATCAACTTTCACCGTGGACGAAGTGAAGTTCAGCCCGGGGTCATCACATGTGGTTGCCGCTCATTCATTGGATCCGCCAGGCGCGCCGTTCTCGACTCCGCCGCCTCAGCTCACTCTAGCCCGGCCTCAGCTCACGCTAAGCCTGGGCTTCTGCTCACGCTAGCCCGGCCTCAGCTCACTCTATGCCGGCCTCAGCGCACGCTAAGCCGGGGCTTCCCCTCACGCTAGGCCGCTGTGTTTTTCGTTGTGAAAGCGAAACTACTTTGTTTGGCCTTCCAAAAATGGACACGACTAGAAATCAGTGGTTAAGTTGTTTTGTACATACTAATAAACAGCCAATATCCTAGTAATATGCATGCTAATAGGCAAATAGTTAATAGTGAGAACTTGTCCCTGAACTAAAGCGTTACCAAATACAGTACATTTGGAAACACATTAGAACATTTTAAATTGTAATAATATGCTAAATTATACATTTAAATAAATGATCATATCATATCATATCATATATTTTATTATATTATATTAAATTGTATTATATTATGGCCCTTTTAACTTGTTTAGGTCAGTGTAAAGAAGAGAATCCATCTCTTACTGAGCAAGCCACTGCCACATATTAGATTCAAGTACTACTCAATGTGATTTTTAACACCAAAATAAATGACAAACAGAAGGATAAAACTGATAAGGTATCTGCAAGTTCAGTGTCTTTCTCCTATTATATGGAAGAAAAGCTATCATACAGCAATCCAAGATCTTATTCACTCATCCACATTTAATCTGTGGGATGGTTGGGTCATTCTGACTATGATAAAACAGTTTAATCTGCACAGAATACATTTAACATATTAACTTGTGATAAGTATATGATATATATATATATATATATAT
>NW_015506405.1:152865-153996 GCF_001515645.1 Sinocyclocheilus grahami
CTCTCACCTTGCTTTTTCAAATTGATTTGGGGATTTTAAGTTAGACTTTGAAAGCGAGGTTAAAGCAAGTTCAGTCTTATTCCCTCTCTGGGATTTTGTTTCAAATTAGAAAGCTAAATTTTACATAAAGCCTCTCCAAAAGCGTACAAGAGGACGGAGGCTCCTTCAGGAAAGCAGGCAAGAAATTGGACAAAAAAATATATCAGAACCACAAACGAAACACTTAACGTTTTGTGAACTCTTTCCATAACTACTACGCCTCATGCTGAGCCACTATCACAAACTACCCCAATTTCTTTTGTTTTCACTCAAGCGCTCCAGGCTGACAGACCTCCTGCGTTCCCTCAGCCTCCCTCACACACAAGCAGCTCCAACCTCATCTCGCCAATTACAGGAGGAGGACCAGAAAAACAGAACGGCTATGTAATGTAGTAAACTGCACTTTGCTGAAGCCTGGAGGTTTAACCACTGCACTCCTCTCCCACATTCCCGGGAGGAAACTGGCTGGATGCACTGAAGGTCATGTACAAATGTGAGAGAGCCATTCCCATGGGCTATGTTCATGTAAACGCACCAACACTGTGTTAGAAAAAAAAAAAGCGTTTAAGTTGGTACAATTACATGCTCATCATGGACCATAAAAGGACACAAAAAGGCATGTTCACAGTGTATGGAGGAGGAACAGTGTTGAGCTTGTTTGATAAGGGTAAAAAGGGCCAACTTCAAGATTTTTCCTAAACCGGATTTTCTGCTTAAGTTCGGCCCTGTGAGGTGAATAAGGGGATCTTTCAAAACATATGGGAGCCCAAGAGAAAAGCTGAAAACCAGAAGCATGTGTTTTCTAAAGCCATATCCTACAGCATATGTACTGCACACCGAGAGCTTTGCAGAGTTGAAAGCTAGAAAAACAAAGCAATTCTGTATCTAGCCAAGCGTTTCACTGGCCAAAAAGACTGAAGTGTTTGCTTTCACTTTATTTGTACATTTTGTACAACTTTTGCTTTTGAATTTTATATACATTTTTTTCTTTGCACATAATGCATTTATAATATTCTTTAGTACATAAAACACATTGATATATATATATATATATATATATATATATATATATATATATATTTATATACGTGT
>NW_015506405.1:154132-168258 GCF_001515645.1 Sinocyclocheilus grahami
ACACACACACACACACACACACACACACACACACACACACATATATATATATATATATATATATATATATATATACACACACAAATTTAATTTAATTTTAAAATCCTTGAATTAGTGATTTAACTTGTTTCACCTGAAGCAATATGTAAATCATGTAACACACCGAAAGCTGGTTTACACTTAAAAATTTGGTTTAGGATCCTCAGTTTCCTACAGACATCATATTGAGCTTTGAGATTCCTTTATGAAAAAGATGTTTGGCACTTTTAGCCTTAAAGCAAAAAGACAGCTGCTATATTTAGGGTTACAATTTGCATCATTCATGTGTATGAATGGACCATCTCAGCCTTTTACAGTGAGCAATAAAACTTTAGCACTAAAATGGCAAAAACTAAAGTGATGAAACTGGAGAATTCAGCCCTCTGTGCATTCCATTCAAACTCTCTTGAAAGTTTTTGAACAATCTCTGAGGTTGTTGATGATCACAGGAGAAAGAACACAGCATTTAGACTCAAAGAGATAAACGGCTGTCATTTCTTTTAAGCACGCCTTCATTCAGGGTAGTCAAAATTTCGTTTTTGTCAGAGTCACAGCACAAAAACAAAAGGATGACAACCACACACCGAAGAATGGAGGCAGAATTGATGGCCTGGGCTCTCCTGGCAGTCTTTAGTGTGCTGAACACCAGTGCTACAATTTAGGTTCACTGGGCACAAGGCGTCTCATTAAAAAACCCGGAACGGAGTGCTCAGCCTGTCCTTGCACTCTCATGAATAAATGGGACAATCGCTCTCCTGAATTCCTATTCTAAGCTCGCTGAGAATATTACCATGGCGCTTCAATTAGCAGCTAATAACTAGTATAATCATGCTGCCCTTCTCTCCTTTGAGGACTCTTTGTGTTATTTTACTCATCTCTCCCGAAACATTTCCACAGTCACCATGCTGACATGAGGGACCCACCACCACCTTGTTTCAACTGTGGCTTTGTGGTGTCAAAGCAAAACAAAACTCATGTTAAGCAGATTTCTGCAACAGCGTTCAAGACTGTGGGATGCTGGATAAATCATGGAATACTAATGACACTCCTGACTGTGGGATTCGTAGCACAACCATGCAACCAGACAGTGTTGAAAAGAAGAGTAAATATTTAGCTGTGGGAACAGTACAGGCAAGACAGAGTCGGAGAAGTATTTGCCTAAAATATTGCAATATATGTGAGAGGATTTAGATCATCAAAGGCCTTGTCAAAGATGAAATCTCACATCATGCATTTTCAACTCACCCCATTAGAGGATCCAGAGCGATTGCTTTAGGGTTCAACAGGTCAAGGTCTATCACTGTAATGCAGGTGTCTCCATACTGGTTGCAAACAAATATTCTGTCGCTTGCTTGATCCACGAAGTAAAAGTTTCCTGTGAGCCAATCAAAGGCTAATTGATCAACGTCTGGAACAAAGGAAAACATGGTCAATTTACACAAAACAAGATGATATATTGGTGTGATCATTAATTGGCATATGTTCATGACAAGTCATAGAGAATTCTCGCCATGAAGTGTTAATCAGTCAATCATATTCATGAAAGACCTTATTCATGAAAATAAATTCCTAATCTACATATTAAAATTGCTACTTTTCCTTTTTCAATGAATATTCTATTGTTCAATGTTGTTTGATATATTATATAGAATATTCATTTAGATGGAATATAAAAATTACGTGATTTTATTGATTAAATGCATTAACAAGCATGATAAACAAACTAGAAGAAATAAGTAAAACAAACAGTGAACCTTTTTAACTAATAAGAAAAATGCCTAACATTGAACCAAACAAAAAGTGCCCCATAAACTAAGTCAAATTAGTATAATTTATTTACTTTTTCAAGATCATAAACTTGGGGTCCATTAGAGGCTCTTAATGCACTGCACCAGACATGAAATATGTTATAACTGAAATGCTTCGCTTTAAGTCATAAAGAAATTCTTGGTTTAGAGGCTATTGTTTGGATCAATATACCGAAATGAGAGCATGTACTTATTCTCCAATTCAACACTGTAAACTAATAGGCTACTTATTAAAAGAGTCATAAATCGTTTTCAATTTGAGATCTTTTAATGAATACTTAATGGATACATACTGTTGGATGAACTACACAAATGTGCAAAAACTATTTCATGTAGCGGTAAATAAATTATAAGCTCTGTTAGCTTCCATACTGCACTGATAAGCACTACGCAGTCAAGCAGAACTCATTGTTACACTAAATGGTTTGTTCAATATGAGAAGATCAGGTCTCATGAGTAAAAGACAAAATGTACTGAACTTTTAACAACAACTTTAAGCCCTGTTTCAGAATTATTATTTTTTATCCCGCATTAGCACTTTACATGAAACTCAATACTTGGAAGTTAAGAATGGGCTACCTCACAGGCCATGTATTTTAACTGAAATGCATACTGTCTACAACTTAAATCAAAATTTCTATAGGTAGCATTAAAAAAATAATTATTAATACCATCTATATTTTCTGGAAATACACATATGTTGTGTGTATTTTAACTAACATATGTATGAGTGATTCTTTCTGGAAAAAAATATTAAACACTAAATTTCTTTGAATTTCATTACATTTGATATGTCATTAAATTGGAATTCAAATTCTGCATCCTGTTTGAACTGAATTGGAATTTCAAAGGCAGATTCAACTCTGAATTTTGCACAACCAGACATTTTGTTATCTCACTTGGTCTCATCACTCATTAAAATGAATCAATGCATCAGTTTTCTTTCACCATATTGTAACTTTAATGTAACTGTTTAACAGGATCCATACCATGGAGATTCTGGACTGTCTTTACTTCCTGTTCTTTAGTGAACCCACTTGCTTTCCTCATCCTGGCACACCGGAGTTGTCCGGAGGACTCTGAGGATGTGACCCAGCATACTGATTCCTCTTTATGGTTGAAATCCAAGCCATGAGTTCCATTTGAGTCCAGTTGTTTGAGGGTTTGCAGGCGGGATCCATTTAGGGCTGTGATTATAATATTATCCGAGCCTCCAATCAGCAGCGCTGCAGGGTTTTCACCGAGCTCTGGAATAGATGGATAGGAAAATAGTGACAAGACATCTTGAGGCCAGGCATTTCCTGGGCATTCCATGCTTTCAGTAGAACAGGATAATACAGGCTCCTGCAGAGGGCACGAGTAATTGAGAATCATGTCTCTTATGAGAGAAACCCATTTTCAGAACACAGCAGTCAGCTGGATATTTCTGTTCTTATTCCGTTTTTTATACTCACGTTGTATAATACAATTTGTGTTTCTCTGTCTGTGACACACACCAACATGATCTCATGATAATTTGTTTGTATTTTACGTAAAATGTGGTTCTATAAAACATACATTTACTAACGTTTTTACAGGCACTAAAATGTACAATACTGATGTATTTTCAGTATCTAAACGTACAAATACTTACTATTTTCAGCATTTAAACGTACAAAACTGACGTATTGACGACACCTAAAAATGAATCCTTATGAATATTGAAATCGCGGCATTAATTTTATTATTAGTTGTCATATCAATTACCTTGTTTTCAGTTGCATTATTAAATTGTTTACTCGTTTACTTAATATGAAATTATAACATTTAATTTTGTTGTGATTTCTGCTGCCAGCTCGTTTCCAAGAATAGGCCTACGTAATGTTAAACAAGACTTTAATTTAAACCTTAAAATAAATAACATTTCTGCAATTGTTTAACATTTACTTGTCATGTAATGTTTACTTTGATTGCCATGGGCCACAAAAGGCGTTTTCTCCAACATGCTGTGACTGACAATAGAACTATACAACACACCAAAAAACGCAACATAATTATGAAATGAATTTTATTCGTGCGCTGTCATCCAAATCTTCTGAATCCATACGACTCAAATCCCAGCCATTGTTCGGCGATCTTCATCTCCATCAAGTTTATGCAGCGAGTCCAGCAACCGTAAACAGCAAAGCCCATGCTGACTGACGCGCTCCTTACAAATTCAAATGTTGCCGCTTCAAATGACAGGTTTTACGGCAGGATAATCGAACACTCACTGGCTCTTGCCTGCATTCGTCACAGATTGCGACATGCCGTGTTTCTGGTGAGGTGTGTTTGAATGATGCGCGGGGGCCTTCACGTGTTCACATCGGGAAAATTATCTGGATAATATTTTCAGCAATTAACAACATAAATTCTGCTCTGCACCTCACAAACCTACTGTATCGTCATTTGGATTACGTTTGGTACTGCTTTTGACATTTTTGCAATACATAAATGATTGTAATTGCATTTATCTGTCTGTCATGTTTTTCGTATACTGTGATTGGATCGGGAAAATAATCTGGATAATATGTTCAGCAATTAACAACATAAATTCTGCTCTGCACCTCACAAACCTACTGTATCGTCATTTGGATTACGTTTGGTACTGCTTTTGACATTTTTGCAATACATAAATGATTGTAATTGCATTTATCTGTCTGTCATGTTTTTCGTATACTGTACAGAAATGTTTAGGTTTATAGGTAGGAGTGGGATTAGCGACTATAAAAATATTTTAATGCTATATTGTTACTAAAATTGTTATTTTCCTGCATATTTCGGTCAATTGCATTTTATATCCTTTTATATTCGCTATAAAATGGGTAGGTTAAGGTTTGGGGTAGGTTAAGGGGTCTAAAAATCTAAATCGCTTATTAATAAAATGATAAAAATGCATATTCGCTGTAAAATGGGTACTCTCTAAAAAAATGCTGGGTTGTTTCAACCCAGTGTTGGGTCAAATATGGACTAACCCAACTGTTGGGTTAAAAAGTTAATTTAAAAATGTAACCAAAATTTAACCCAACAGTTGGGTTAGTCCATATTTGACCCAACATTGGGTTGAAATAACCCAGCATTTTTTAGAGTGTAGGTTTAGGTTTGGGGGTAGGTTAAGGGGTCTAAAAATCTAAATCGCTTATTGATAAAATGATACAAATGTATTGATACTAATATCTTAATGATTTAAAAGATACGTAAATATTTGTACGTTTTTTAGCTAACAATACGTAGCGATTTGTATATTTTAAACGTTGAAATGCATCTAAATTGTATGTTTTAGCATCAATAAAAGCATACAAAAATTTAAGTTTTGTGCTTGTAAATGTTACGTAATAATACCTAACTGTTACATACAAACATGAGACCAGGCTGCACACACACACACACACACACACAGAGTATGTATCAAGGTATAATATAAATAAAATAAACCAACAAAGATCTTTCCTTTAAATTATTTTTAAAGAAAAGAAGATGCATTGAAATTTATATGCATGAGCTTTTATATCTAATGGAAACCCATAGTTATCCCAGTGCAACAACCTCTTTCTGCTAAATTAATATTAATGTGGGTGAGCGCTGAGTTCGGTTAAGTTTATGGGTAATGATATTCAGTTTATTCCTCATAGGAAAGCAGTCACATTGATTAAACGTGGGGCAGATTCTGCATCCAGCAGCAAGGTGCACCACTGCCTGCTAGCTATTTCCCACTGAGTGGCGTAATCTCCATTTAATTTAAAACACATATTCAAACCGGTTGCAGTGTACCGCACCAATAGAAATACAAGGATGCATCATCTTTTTAGGTCACAAAATGCTTTGCACGAGGCATACTTTGAGGCCAGCATACCTAGCACACGTTGTAACAGATTTTATTCATGAATTGTGTGTACTCAACATAATTAATTTATGCAGGGGCGAGTTTACAACACCAGTGTTCATAAGACTTCAAATGACCCTATGGGCCTTAGAAAAACTAAAAGTCAAATTGCATAAAAGCGGTGTGTATAATTTCCCAGATAGTTCCAGTCAGTTATAACAACATTTATGATTCAAAATGGATGTAAATCAACTCTTAAAATGTTAATCAGAGGTTTGTATACAAATAAGATGCTTAAATTGATACTCTGCAGTGAATGGTTTCCGTCAGAATGAGGATTCACTGAAGAATGCAATATTATGGATAGAGGACTCGTATTTTAGCCATAAACCGGTTTAAAGTTAAAAACATCTTAATGATGTATTAGTTTACTACAAAGAGGCAGATTTTTACTTCACAAGATGTTAATTGATGGACTGGAGTCATCTGGTTTACCTGTGGATTATTGTGATATTTTTTTTAGCTGTTTGAACTGTCATTCTGACGGCACCCATTCACTGCAGAGGATCCAATGGTGAGCAAGTGATGTAATGCAAAATTTCTCCAGATCTCCAGTTCAGCAAATTTTAATTTTTGAGTGAATTAATCCTTGAAAGGTGATGTAAACTGTAATTAAGATATCATTTCAGATGTTTTCTTAATATCCACAATTTTGCTAAGACACAGCAGCCAATCCAACACCAGCGAACATGAAAAAAGTGTTCACAGGTAGAGAAAAAAAATTCTCTACCCGCTCTTGATCCACTCATATACATACTCACTATGTTTGCTCAAATCCAAATAGTTTCTCACAGCTGACACTGTAAGCAAGTGAGATTCAAATATATGCTGCATATTTTCTCCTTATTTTATAATAATTCTCACAGCTGTAGAAAATCTAGCTATTGAGCATTTGGGACTCAATAGCTCTTTTTTTTATTAAAACGACTTCAATTACTTGAGCCTAAACAAATGACCAATCTACAAAAGGGATTAGAATCCATTTAGAATTGTAGTGAGTGTTTTCCCTACAAAACCACCTTATTACAAAAGCAGCTGATTTAATGATAAACTTGATTGGATTTGAGGCTGGTGGGGAGACACTCTCACTGGCAGGTGCCATTAGGCAAGTAATGAATTGGCATGGCCTGATAAAGACAGAGAATAGCTGTCCTTCAGGCCCTGCTCTTCATAAAACTCAGCCTCCACTTAATCCTCAATGTCTGGCTTATCTTCCACCAATAGCTCCATTATTTCTGTCCCTTGGCACAGCAACACTGATATAGGGACTGTAGCAGAATATCCAAAGCAAACTGACTCAATTTTCAGGTCCTTATGGGAATGAGAGGCTGAACTGGTTTAGTCTGGATTCATACGTGATCCCTGAAAGCTTACTTGAAAAAAGGCAAACCTGAGAACAGAGAATAATTTCTATACATACATGCATAGAATTATTAATGACTTGAAGAAAAAAAAATAAGATAAATGAAGTTTAAACAAGCATTGACTTAGTAGAGGGGCTTGCTGTCACTGTATAATGTAATTTGTCAGCCTAAACAAAACAATTCATGGAAAAAATGTGTGTGTGTGTGTGTGTGTGTGTGTGTGTGCACACATATATATATATATATATATATATATATATATATATATATTTTTAAATTGTGTAAAATTACAACATATAACACAACTGATATACCTTTTCTCTGACATATTGTATATATGAAATGAAGCTTTAGAAATGTCAGTTTGGAGAAGAAGAAGAAAAAAATTAACAGGATTAAAAAAAAAAAAGGATTATAATTTAAAAGTGTTGTTGAACCAGGTGTTTGAAATTAACAGAACATTTCTGCTTGTGTAATTGGATTTTTGACTCAAAATCTTATAGGTTTGTGAAATCTCATGTGACAACTTCTCTCTGTGACGACTAGCCCCAGTCCCCCCTATTTGCATGGCAATCACTGAGCAGAACTATGTTGTTTCAGATATAAGTCATTTCAGATACACGCAACATCTAATCAGCATTGCATATTTCTCAAGCAGACATTAGAAAATGTTTTTCAAGGTCAGAAAATTACCAGCGCCAAAGGCGGCTTAAAGCAGAGCTGCAGCCGCTGTAAGTTAATTTCATTTATATCACACAGAGTAAAAATTTTGAAAGAACAATATCAGGACGTGACAACATTTCAAACGGCTTTTGCAGATCCCCGGTCATTAATTTATCATGCTCTTACCGTGTTTGGCTATGCAGGAGCGTCTGTTCGGCTGCAGGCTGTACCCATCTGTACAGCTGCAGCGATATGACCCATAGGTGTTCATGCAGGTCTGGCTGCATGTCCCGTACATGGTGCATTCATCATGATCTGTACACAGAGGAAGAGTCACTTATGACAAATTAGGTGTGCTCAAACATGACCCAAATACATAAAATCCACTTAATGTGGCCTCTCGGTGGCTTCTCCCTATGCCACCTTGTATCTCCGGGCAAGTCCTGCCTTGCGTCAGTCTCCAGGTCTGTGCCTGTTTAAGCTGTACTGAAGTGTAATGTTCCAATGGTGATTTACCGATTTGTCTTAGTTGAACATCCGGAGCAACCTTCTATGATCAGGGTACAAAATATAGCCTAAAAAGTTTTTCTGAGGATTTTGAGGCCTAAAAAACTATAAAAAAAAAAAACAAGCAAACAAACAAAAAACAACACCTAAAATCGATTTCACACAAAAACATAATAAAATAAGTATGCATATACTCAGGGGTGCACATAAGTGGTGCGCATGAGGGACCAAAATAAAAAATACGCTGTGTAAATTAGGTCATACCGCTCATTTGCATACCGACATGATTGACAGCTGTCAATCACCGTTTTAGATCAACTAACTGCAATACTGGGCGAATTCCAAACGGAAGTGAGCATCCCTACTCCCTTCGAAGGGCAGAGTCCTTGAAGTGTGTTCTTTGAAGGGTGTAGGCCATTACTGTCTCGTATAAGCGTTTGGAACTCCCTTGGTGAAGGGAATGACTGACATGTTACTTTGACAACGCTGCGCGTGCGTGCAGCATTCAGCACTCCATCAGTTGTTGCAAATAATTATTTCTTCTTATTATTATTCTTATTATTTTATTCAAATATTGTCTAATTGTGTCTTATTTGCTATTTACTTGTTCAAACTATACTTGCTTACACTACAGTCAAATCATATTTCTTTCACTGATGAAAAATATTTTGTATTATAGTAAAATAGACAAATATAATTAGCCTATTCTACTTACGTTTGTATGTGAAGTCGAAATCAACCCCAACTTTGCTTTAAAAAGCATCGCAAGATCTACTAACCGAAGATCACATGATCAGAAACGGAAATCACTTCCGTAAAGTGACCATCGCATGTTCCCTTTGCTAGCGGGCTTCTGGAAGGGCCCTTCGTGAAGGGATTGATTCAGTTGCTCACTTCTGTTTGGAACGTCCCTACAAATGGCATTCCCTTCCCGAAGTGCCCTTCAAGGGCGCAAAAAAGCCCTTTGGAATTCGCCCACTGTATAGGGTTGGGAAACGAAAATCGATTCCGATTTGAGAATCGGATACTTAAGGTCAGGAATCGGATACTTGTCAAAATAAAATTTCGATTCTGCTTATCGATTCCTGTGCTTTTTTTTCC
Organism: Sinocyclocheilus grahami; assembly: GCF_001515645.1. Lineage (NCBI taxonomy): Eukaryota > Metazoa > Chordata > Actinopteri > Cypriniformes > Cyprinidae > Sinocyclocheilus > Sinocyclocheilus grahami. The sequence continues at coordinate 163,516 of NW_015506405.1, forward strand.
TTCATCTGTGAGGACTGGACCTAGCGATCTGCCAGGACCTTGCTCGCTAATCTAAGTGCTCCAAAGTTTGGCTACATTTGCGATCAGAAGCCAAAAATGCTAAGTATAATATCTGTGATAGCTAAACAAGAGAGGTGTCACCACCAACATGCCAAAGCACTTTAATTTAATAGATCGTTAAAGATTGCAAACATGATTCAAACACCAACGTGATTCTATTCCTAAATTACAATGACTCGTCTGTTTCATTCCTCAACCTTTGACGTGTGCGATCACAACATTGTGATCACTTGGTTCGTCCGTGCAGCGTACGATCACACCAGTGTGATTTGAACATTTAAATCTGCGTTCGCGCTGCCATTAACCTACAGAGAGAGAGCAGCTGTCATCTGTCATGAATGAAACAGCTTCACAGTCTTTTCAGCCACACAGAATCATTATTTCTGTTACAAACATTCAAATCACATGCAAACAAACAAACAATAAAGTACCATTTTTTTCTGAGCAAAAAAAAAGTTTCCTACAATCATTTAAAGCTGAATATGTTTTACAATCAAGAAAGACTTACACAAATTATGTAAAGGCATTTTTTCTCCTTTCACTAAATATACTGTACATGGGTAAGCATTGTGTGACCAGTTCTACATTAAATCAATAATTACATAAATACATTTAATAAAACAGACTGAATATTAGTTCTACAATTTAATTGTTGGATGTAGTCAAAAAACAAATCACAATTTTGGGGAGGGGGGCAACATTTGATACATCCAAATTTCATGATAGGTTTATTTTATGTTAAATATTGTTTTATGTTAGCTATGATAGATAGTTCATCTAACATACCTAATGTTCTCACAAACAAAAAATATAGGATTTGTGCTATTAATGCTTAAAAAGCAAAGAGACCTCGAGATATACTGTATTCCCTGAGACAAATCTATCCAGTTTACAACTTCCTGTTTGAGCCTGATTTCTGCTACTGAGACAATTAGGCATAATGTGGCAATGGATCAGCTATATTTCACCATCATGTACAACAACCAGCCTTGATATCATACTCAGAGGGTTTCATTTAGGTCAAATCAGGCCCGAGAAGTCACTTTGACCTCTCTGGAGTCAATGCCTCACGTCAAATACAGCAGGACGGAGGTGTGAAAAGACACCCTGGGGATGGACAGCCACCCCTCTCCCTCCTCATCGCACAAAGCCGATCATTTGTCTGAGATGCCTGGCATGACCCTGAGAGTGCCTACCTCTACAGCTACGCCCATCCTCTCCCACCTCGAATCCATCTGCACAGAAGCAGAATGTGCCGTTTCTGGTCATGATGCATCCATAACGGCAATGCAGCTCGTGACAGGCTGACAGGAGTTCTGTGGGAGGAGAGAGACAGAAAGAGTTTGAGAGAGAGGGAAAAACATGTAAATTGCTTTTTGATTTCACTCCCTCTAAAAGCCCTTCCTTGCCATCAGCACAAGGATGTGCCAGCGCATACTGACAGTTGTGAGCCAGAGGCGGGGATCAATAGCACTCCATGCGGGTGGAATCAGAGAGGTGCTCCACACAGGGAAAAAGAGATGAAATTAGAAGAAATACCTAAGGTTTCTGTTGAAAATTCTGTGAGGAAAGAAAAAGGTTTTGTTTGGAGACCTACAGAAGCTTTTAGCAATTATTCCTGGTCTTTGGTCTTCAAAATTCAATCAATCTGCCACAAAAGAGTTGTGCACAACTGGCTATTTGGTTTTTCGTTAATGGTTTCCACAGTGGACCTTCGCTGAACACCATATTTAGCAAGCGTAAAATGGAAATGGCTGCTAGTATCCTGATTGCTTGGCATCCTGTATGAAACTTTCTGATTGGTATCCAATGACTTGTTCTTACAATTGAACACAGCATGAATCTGCCATTACTATTAGCAAAAACACTATTGATGAACAAATATGCAGTTATGGTTGCATAATGTATCTCATGCAGAAAGGTTCATGATCCTGATGAACTACATCTCTTAGGGGATGAAAAAAAGTCTGAAGGCTATTTTATTGTCCAACTGCAATAAGTACAGAAAATAAAAGCAAAACACGTTCTCTAAACAATGACACATGCAGTCTAACCCATAAATACCCAACCACTGATATTAATTGATTTTTAAGTGTCAAGCTGTTTATTAAGTCTATTAAGTGGCCTTCACTAGAAGCTAGGAGGAAGAAATTTGGATATGTTCATCTCAGGAAAGTTTCATGATCTTCGAATATTCCTACACCTCACTGACCCCTGCAAATGCATATGTACACCAACAATACAGCTACACTGACCTCAGTCTTCCCGGTAAGCTAGAAGACAGAACAGAATGCTCCCTCTTATAATCTATAAAGTTTTATTAGATCAAAAAATATAATAAAATACAGAATTTGGAATAGTTCATCTATGATTTACTGCATTTACTGCACATTATATTGCACATATCTTTTATATTTCCATTTTTCTTTCACTAAACAAGAGAACTGAGAAAATCTGAAGTTTTAAACCATAATTAATAAAACATATTATTTAATTGCTTTAAACATTCAATTGCATTCATTCGATAAGTGCATCTCTGAGAGCTAAGTGGCAAACGCCTTCATATAAATAAAAAGACAGAACTGTAAAGAAAACAGATCTACAACTATAAGCAGTCATATTTCAAGAATGTCTCTGTAAGCTACAAACATCAAAACATCACACAACATCATTTCTATCATTTGAAGTGATAACAGAGACAGAAAATCCCTTTAATAATATTTGTTGAAAAACTCAAAAGATATTTAAGTGTACATTTAAGTTTATTTATCTGATCTGAGCTCTGATATTAGATATAATGCATCCTGTAAGGCAAAGAGCAAAAATGCAGTGCATTTTGTGTGTGGAATATCTGACAAAATTAACATAACATGACAATTTTCTTCTAAGATAACCCTAAAATTCACTTTCAAGATGTTTTTTTTTCTGCCTTCCGTGATGTGCCGCCTGTCATTTTCTCTGTAAGGTCTCAGTGGAATACTAGTGCAACAACCTAAAATTATTTTCATACAGTGCAAGCAACAAAGGCCACATCAGCACGTCTCTGACTCCCTCTGTCTGCCTGTCACATATTAAATCATGTGGCAGCTCCTGAGAAAGGCAGCAGAACCATCCGGCTATTGTTCACTGCACTCTTCAGACGTTTGTGGGTGTGAATTCAACTGCATAATTACAATTACTACAAAGACACCTGAATTAACAGCTTGACAAACAAAACAAACAAAAAATTATGTGAATAAGACAATATTTCGATCTGAAATTAAATGAGCTATCACAAAGAAGAGCTATTTTGTGTGTGGAATATCTGACAAAATTAACATAACATGACAATTTTCTTCTAAGATAACCCTAAAATTCACTTTCAAGATGTTTTTTTTCTGCCTTCCGTGATGTGCCGCCTGTCATTTTCTCTGTAAGGTCTCAGTGGAATACTAGTGCAACAACCTAAAATTATTTTCATACAGTGCAAGCAACAAAGGCCACATCAGCACGTCTCTGACTCCCTCTGTCTGCCTGTCACATATTAAATCATGTGGCAGCTCCTGAGAAAGGCAGCAGAACCATCCGGCTATTGTTCACTGCACTCTTCAGACGTTTGTGGGTGTGAATTCAACTGCATAATTACAATTACTACAAAGACACCTGAATTAACAGCTTGACAAACAAAACAAACAAAAAATTATGTGAATAAGACAATATTTCGATCTGAAATTAAATGAGCTATCACAAAGAAGAGCTTTCCTTCAGCTATTTCAAGACATGAGACCGCTAAACATTCATTACTGTCAAAGAAATGTATGTAAATCTGTTCTTTGATTTCTTACATTGCATGTCTGATTACAGAGTATTAATTAATAGAATCAAGTAATATATAGTTATATATTCTTCATCATTTCAAACCAAAACTATTTCTGTACATTTTCTTTTTCAGCCCTGTGCAACCTATTATACTGTTTTTGTACATCAAAACTGCATACTACTACTTTTGCCACTGCTAACAAAATATGCATAAAATTAACATTCATTGTTACACCTGAATCTTGATTTTATTACAAAATAATATATATATATATATATATTATAGCCAAAGTGCTTTCCAGTTATGTGTGCAACATGAATCAGGTGGTCAGTGAACAAACAGATGGTCTGTGAGAATGCCATCTGAGGCTGAGACTTGTAGCTGGCATGCTAAAGCAGGTATGAAGGATTTATGGATTCATCACAACTTTCATGACATATCTTAGCAGCAACACCAGTGCCATGCTTAGACGAATCTACAATTGTAACAGAAAATGCAACATACATGCTGAATCATAAGGGTCAACGGATATTTAGGGTGTATCTTAAAAACATCAAAGAATATTTATTTAATATTTAAAAACATGAAAGGATAAATATCATTTTGATATAGAAAACATTACAAGTAACCTTCCATCAACCCAAACCGAGGACATTTCACAGCATCAAGAGAAGTGATTAGTAATTGCACTGCATCTTTTCAAAAATTAAGTATTTTTTTTTACCTGTGGCTAAATACGTAATTGCTGACTAGCATAGCAGTTTTTTTAGTTGTTTGTTTTTTTTTACAATGGTTAATCAACACTATTCACTGCAAATGTTAGCAAAAAGTTAACAATTCTTAGAAGGAAAAACATTGATTGTAAAAACTCTGTATATATATAT
>NW_015506405.1:168300-172285 GCF_001515645.1 Sinocyclocheilus grahami
TATATATATATATATATATATATATAATTTTTTTTTCTTTTTTAATAAAATGTCCCTATACCTGACAGATATCACTGAAATAGGTGTCCTGAGAAATCGCTGTGACAGTCCTCGGCTCTGTAAACAACAAAATTGTCAGGAGAGAGGCAAATGCACATTCAGGTTATTGGCATGGGTTTGGTGGACTGATTAGAGGTTTGGGTTTTGTAGAAAGAGCAAGTGGTTGAACTAAAATCTCCTACAGAATATTTAGGTCCTGTAAAGTCCTGATAAGTCCTGAAAAGGAACACTAGTTTAAGCTCTGATCTTGCTATTCATACTTTGTAACTTTGAGCAGCTGCATTCATGAACTTTTTATTGGATGCAACCTGCTTTGTGGAGACAAAAGGCCAGGCAAAGCAATGAGATGTTAGGCTGACAGATACTCGGGACTAATCCTTATATCTGCTTTCAAACATCAGCACGCTCTCATGACCAGACAGACAGACATACAGTATATTCACAATAATGTCTTCCGCTGAGGCTGAAAATGTCATGGCTTTGCTAGGCAATGTTACAGAAAAGTATATAGAAATCATATCAGAGAGAGATCAACATTAAAACAGAATCAAGGAAGAGTCCACCCAAAATAATATTTTCTTAAGAACATCTCTTTTTTTTTTTAAGAAGAAAATTAAAGGCTTTGCTATTATCTGATTGTAGGCCAGTTTTTTTTTTTTTTTTGTGAAGAGTTGCATATCATTTTAATGAAAAACACCTGAAAGGTCATCTGTTGCACTGTCTGAAAACCATAATAATCATCATAAGCATGCACACTGTTTTTGTTGTGAATGGTTTGCCGTGAGTTCAGCACTTGTGTTTTTTTAATGCGCCATTTATTTTAAATAGTTATTTTTAAAGAGACATCTCTAGGTAGAGCGGCGTGTTGCATTCATTTGCATTCTGCAAATGTTGCATTCAGTTTCATTCATTCTCTGTCTTTCTCGTGCTCTTTATAGAGTAAATGTGTCCTGTAGCACAGTGTGTGCACTATTAGAGTGACTGTGTCCTGGTTGTGGGTGCTCTCATATGCCCTGAATGCTGCTGAAAATGATACATTACAATTTCCTAAATTAAAAATGAGGTACCCATTGGAGTTATTTTTGTACATTTGTTTTGAATTCAGCAAAACATAACATCATGCATAATCATGACCTATCAAACATTTTCATGAATATAGCATAGTCCCTAGTAATTGCAATGTGTATTTTTATATAGTTAGTGTTTTACTGTATGCTTAATATTGTAAATAAACCAGTAAATTCAGTAAAAATCTTACTTTTGGGGATTTTAGTCAAGTTATCCTAACTTTAAGAGGTTATTTATGGAGATTTTGAAAATAAATGGATCTCATTCAATAATGGTGCATGCACACAAATCTACCTACAAATGTTTTCAGGAGCAAAACATGTTTCATCAATAACTTTCAAACTAAATTAATTCTAAATGTATGAAAAATGCATAAAAATATGCATATGTACAGCTGACTAATAAGATGCCTGTGTAACCTTGGTCTGTTTTTAAAGGTGTTTATTGTGTTTGAGCTGGTTTTGAGAATGGCAGCATTGCTCGAAGATCTTTCTATGCATCTCTCAAATGAAAATTTGTCTTTGCTGAGATTGACAAAAGGCCATGATAGCTTGGGTGCATTTTATGGTGCATTTTATTTTAGTTCTCTTCTGCTTATAAATACAAATAATCCACGCAATTATTGGTGAATGAGATGTTCTTTTCAGGAATTATTCAAAAGTTTTGTCTTTAATGCAAAATACTTAATCTCAAGTTAGAAAAATACGACGAAAACAGCAGTTAAGAAAAATGTTACTTTAGAATGTTTCATGAGTTTGGGGCCAGAAGTAGTAAACCTTTTTCTCTCTCTCTCTCTCCATGGCAAAGCACTTATGCTTCTTGTGACAGAGGGTCTCCCCTCCAATCACTGTCGCCCCGGCCCACATGAAGGCTCACCACAGGAGGGGCGTGATAACGGAATGCTGCTGGCAGAGTGTGACGAGGCGCACTTGATGCTTATTGTGCCCTGTCACCGCTGCCATAAATTCAGCCTCACGTCTTTCCTGTGCTGAGCCAACCTCCCCTTGTGCATCACAAACTGTCCTTGAGGTCAAGGTACGCTGCCACATGAGGGGCCACCAGTAAGCCATTGGCTCCCTGGCCCAGCCAAGCGGGAACTGTCTCTTTTTAAAGGACCCTTTCTTTAAAATCCCTAAAGAAAAATGTCAAGGGCAGATACTAACTTTAAAGGCCTTGAAAAACATAGCAAGAGATCAGTGGGAGTCCTGGCTCACTTGTTGCCTTAGGTGACAACACCCTGTGACTTTCGAAAATAGAATATAATACAAAAAAATTATCAAATAAAAGGTAAGTCCAAAAAGCAAACAAGTGCCTTAAAGGGAAATGTATCTAATTATTTACTCACCCTCAGTGGTGCCAATTTATGTTGCTGCCCCTCTATATGTTTCTTTTAAATTAAATAGATCAAAACTGACAGTAATTATACAGAATTTATACAAAACTTTTTAGTCATAAAAGAATCCTATCACATTTTTTACAAAAAAATAGTAAACCATTTTCAACATTTATAATGTTTCTTGATCATTCTTAGAATGATTTCTAAAGGATCATGTGACATTGAAGACTGAAGCAATGACTGCTGAAATTTTAGCTTTGTTTATGCCTATTTATGTATTGCCCATCAGACCACATCTCCAACTATTATTAATTTAATGAGAGGCTCAATAGAACTCAGAGAACAATGACTTAAACCTGTGGCGAATTAATGAAAGAATAGAAACTATGTGTGAATGAAACACATGAAGTTGTTATTCTTATCAATAACTTAGAGAAGATTCTTTCTTCTATTGAAGTGATACACAGATGGCCTGAAAACTACTTATTACCCCACCCACACAAACATGAACATGAGTGAAAAGAAAGAGCAGCAGAAGTCTGTAATTTTACTACCCCATATGGATTAATTATAGGCCAGCTCTGGAGACCTTCATGGACTTTGTTTCTCCAAGGTCTGTCTTAGTCCAATCCTTTGCATGGTTTTCAAGGACCCCTAATTAATCTGGGACCAAATTAAGATGCTGATCTTTGCACAAGCCATGGTCATTGGAGAAGCAATAGTGTTTAATAAGCATGCCATAGGCCTGCCTCTCTGAGAGGAATTTGATTTGTTAAAATGGTACTCTCTTGACAAATTAAAGTTCACACAGTATGTATCCAAACTGATGCATTCCTGACATTAAAGTATGCCATATTTATCAAGATTTTTATGTAAAATGCACAAATCATTTCCATAATTATATTACATAAATTTTGTACACACACACAACAATGTTTTTGGAAGAACATTCTTATGTTCATCAAGGCTGCAATTATTTGATAAAAAAAGTAAAAAACACTGTCAGTTAAAAACAGTGTTCAAGTGAAAAATTGTTACAGTTTAAAACAACTGTCTATTTTAACATATACAATTTATTTATTTTGAAGAATGTCCATGTTGCGAATCATCATCAGAGTCGGGATCCATTTGCAGCATTTTTATTGCGTAACCAGACAAGACAGGTTCAATCACCAGTAGATACAATAGCGGAGGCTAGGCTGAGACAGAACGTGGGACGGGCAGGAGGTCGAGGCAGGCGGCATACAAACACAGTAGTAGAACAATCCAAGTCAGGGCAGGCAGAGACAGATCAGAGTACAATAAACAGTCCAAGGTCAAACAAGTAGGCAAGATACAGGGTAAACGCTCAGAAGTGACAGCCGGGGCAAATCAAGACTGCGCAATGAGTTGCTGTGAGTGTTTGGCTTAAATTTGTGTGTGCGTGATTCAATGCAGGTGTGTGCATGCAATCAGTCCCAGGTATGAGGCATGATGGGAACTAGAGTTGGAATGGATAAAGTCAATATTCAGGAGAGAGTT
>NW_015506405.1:172308-196131 GCF_001515645.1 Sinocyclocheilus grahami
ACAAACACAGTAGTAGAACAATCCAAGTCAGGGCAGGCAGAGACAGATCAGAGTACAATAAACAGTCCAAGGTCAAACAAGTAGGCAAGATACAGGGTAAACGCTCAGAAGTGACAGCCGGGGCAAATCAAGACTGCGCAATGAGTTGCTGTGAGTGTTTGGCTTAAATGTGTGTGTGCGTGATTCAATGCAGGTGTGTGCATGCAATCAGTCCCAGGTATGAGGCATGATGGGAACTGGAGTCCGAATGGATAAAGTTAATATTCAGGCGAGAGTTCCCTCTGGTGGTGAGGAGGAGGTGGTACGGAAGCCTCCTCTGTAACAGAGCCCCCCCCCTGCGAGCGGCTCCTGACGCGAGAAGGCAAGCGACGCCGGGGTCTACCACGAGGTCGAGGGGCCGGCTTCTCCGGATGCGTCCTGTGAAACTCTTCTGTGAGAGTGGGGTCGAGGATATCTCCGGTCTTGACCCAGGATCGCTCCTCTGGTCTGTACCCCTTCCAATCGACCAGATACTGGAGAGTGGCACCCCGGTGCCTGGAGTCCAGCAGCTCGTGCACCCGATACGCCTCCTCGCCGTCAACCAGAATTGGTGGGGGGGTCTGCCTGGCTCCCTCTTCCGACTCTCCTCCCGGACCACCAGCGGGTTTCAGAAGCGATACACGGAAAGTGGGAGATATACGATAGTTAGTGGGCAGCTCTAAACGGAACGATACTGGAGTTATTTGTCTTAAAATCTTGAATGGACTGGATCATATTCGGGACTGGGGCGTCGGTGTCGGTTGGCCTGTTGCTCTGTTCTCCTCACAGCATGTAGCAAATGAGTATGGGCTCGGTCCCAGACCTCCTCACTGCATTGTAACCAATCTGTGACTGAAGGGAAGTCGGTGGGCTCGCCAGCCCAGGGGAACAAGGGCGGTTGGAAGCCCAGCATGCACTTAAAGGGAGTCACCCCTGTGGCGGGTTTCATGAGGGAATTCTGAGCATATTCTGCCCAAAACAAGTACCTGCTCCAGTCTGATTGTTGTTGCTGGCAATACGATCTCAGGAACTGGATGATCTCCTGATTCAGGTGCTCTGTCTGTCCGTTGGACTGAGGATGGTAGCCGGATGTGAGGCTGATGTTTACATTGAGGTGTTTGAAGAAGGCAGTCCATACCCTTGAGGTGAACTGGGGACCCCGGTCCGAGACAATGTCCTCAGGCAGACCATATAAACGAAACACATGATTGCACAGTAATTCAGCAGTTTCAAATGACGTGGGGAGTTTAGGCAGGGGAATTAGACGGCATGCTTTGGAAAATCGGTCTATAATCGTAAGTATAGTGATATTACCTTGAGAGTTGGGTAGGTCGGTGATGAAGTCAATGGCGATGTGAGACCAAGGCCGTTGTGGCATGGGCAATGGTTGTAACAGGCCTGCTGGCAGTTGTCTGGGTGATTTAGTAGTGTTGCAGGTAATGCAGTTTCGGACGTATTTGGTGGTATCAGATAGCAGAGTGGGTCACCAGAATCGGTTTTGGAGCAGATGTGCAGTGGCAGCAATTCCAGGGTGTCCCGAGCTGGGCAGAACATGTACTTGTGTCAATAGACGCTCTCGTAGTGATTCAGGAACATAGGTGAGATTGGGGGGGCTTTCAGGCGGTGGCGGATTCTGGAGATTCAAGTTGTTTGCTTCGGTCATGATGTCTCACAGTACGGGTGCGATGAGGAGGTTCTCAGGAATTATACTTTCATTGACGTTTGAGTAGCACGTCTCCTCCGCTTGACGAGAGAGAGGGTCGGCCTTGATATTCTTGGTGCCAGGTCTGTATGATACAGTAAACTGAAATCTAGTGAAGAATAACGCCCACCTTGCATGTCTGGGGTTCAATCGTTTGGCCGAGTGTAGGTATTCGAGGTTCTTGTGATCGGGGAGGACTACAAAGGGGTGTGAGGCCCCCTTCAGCCAGTGGCACCTCTAGTGCTAGTTTCATGGCTAGAAGTTCACGGTTGCCCACATCGTAATTTCGTTCGGCGGTGGTTAGCTTGCGTGAGAAGAAGGCACAAGGGTACATCTTTGCTGGGGATCCGTGACACTGGGAAAGTATCGCACCTACCCCAGTGTTAGAGGCGTCGACCTCGACAATGAATGGGCATTCTGGATCAGGATGTCGGAGGATAGGTGCTGAAGTAAACCGAGTCCTTAGTTCATTGAATGCCTGTTGTGATTCCGAAGACCAGATCAATTTAGTGGGGTGACATTTCTCTTGCTTAGTCATGGCGGTCAAAGGAGCAGCGATCGAACTGAAGTTCCTGATAAATCGCCTGTAGAAGTTCGCGAACCCCAGGAAGCGTTGTAAATCTTTGATTGTCTGGGGAAGTGGCCATTCCAGAACCGCCTTGACTTTCCTGTCATCCATCGCGACCCCCTCCTGGTTGATCACATACCCCAGAAAAGTTGTGCTTCTTTGATGGAACTCGCATTTCTCCACTTTAGCGTAGAGTTGATACTGAACGAGGCGCTTGAGTACAGATCTGACATGACGAATGTGCTGTTCCAGGGAATTTGAATAGATCAGGATGTCGTCGATGTATATGATCACCCATCTGTTGAGCATGTCCCGAAAAACGTCATTCATGAAGGATTGGAAGATCGAGGGACTGTTTGCCAGGCCGAAGGGCATAACCCGGTATTCATAGTGCCCACTAATGGTGGAGAATGCCGTTTTCCATTTGTCCCCCTCTCGAATGCGGATTAAGTTGTAAGCATTGCGTAGTACGATAAACAGTCCAAGGTCAAACGAGTAGGCAAGATACAGTGTAAACGCTCAGTAGTGACAGCTGCGGCAAATCAAGACTGCGCAATGAGTTGCTGTGGGTGTTTGGCTTAAATCTGTGTGTGCGTGATTCAATGCAGGCGTGTGCGTGCAATCAGTCCCAGGTATGAGGCATGATGGGAACTAGAGTTCGAATGAATAAAGTCAATATTCAGGAGAGAGTTCCCTCTGGTGGTGAGGAGGAGGCGGTACGGAAGCCTCCTTTGTAACAGTCCAAGCTGTGAATATTCTCACACTGTTACTAAACACTGTTACTTCACACTGTTAATCCCAGATGCAATAAACATTATGAATTATCTTATGTATTCAATCATGATGTAAATTCCCATAAATATGCAAGACAAAAGCATAAGGGTAAATCATTTAGCATCTCAATGCATTTTTAAACCTCCCTTCCTGCAAAGAAAAAATAATGCTGTAATTGGATTTGATATCACCAGATTGTAATGGGTTATTTCAAACCACTACAAAAGGTAATGATTTGACAGATGATTCAGACGATACAGTATAAACAGAGAAGCCCATCAAATACTGATGCAAAAAACTGACATTTTTAGTAGTCAAAAAGAGCAGCGGTTAAAGCTAGAAGAAGCCACGCTTTAAGTCAGTCACAGTCTAATTTAACTTGTTAAATGATCAAGCATTTACTGTAAAATATATGTAAATAAAACAAAGATTATTGGAGTATATTTTCCCAAAAAAACTATGTATATTTGAATGTGCTACTTGTCATTTCCTTGAAATTTGCAATTAGCAATTTCTAACTGAAAATTGTTTTTTTTTGGCATGTGTTGGCATGTAACATGCTGCATTATGGGATTTCAGTTGCATTATGGGATAATCACACAACCTTCAGTTTAAAGCACCACAAAAGTCATGCATAAAAACCATAAGCATATTTAGCAAAGCTGTGCTATGCTGCGATCATTACCAACAAGACTGTTCCTTCTCCTCTAGATAATCCTATTAGTGAAAATAATCAGACTATGAGACTAAAAACGACCGAAGGATCCTGGATTAAGATGTCCCGGGTTAATCCTCTAGAGTTAGCCTATGCCTTTATAAACTCAGATGGGTCAAAAAGTCAACGGTGATTGCTTATTGTTGCACAAAAATGATCCTACATTATGATTTAGGACTATCCCCAAAGGAAGCATAGTTGAGCGCTACCCTGTCATTATACTATTCAAATGAGGTACTTGACTTTCACATTTATGGTAGCCCAATAATGAAAGGTGCGTGACCCACTGAGACTAACAATATGAGCCATCTTCAAACAACAGTGAACAGCCACATAGTGTACAGCATCACAGAAAATCATTTGAAAATGACCAGCAGCTAGCGAGGGGAATGCTTAATGCGTTCTGGATGATATTCCGTATCATTACATAAAACAAATTCAATAAATATGCTAATAGCTTATGTGTAGGTGAATGCACTCTACTTTTCTTTAAACTGAAGAGAAAACAGGAAATGGCTTGCACTGCATTTTTGTACTGTGGTTACCGCTGCCATCCTGACCCTAGGGGATACTGTTTGTTTGTTTATATGAATTGTTGGAAATTAAAAGTTAATCAAGTGAAATAATTGAATGCTGTTGAGAGGCAAAGCAAGGGAGGGAAGGTACATCTGTGACATGGTTTTTCATTACTTTCCAAAAGCAGCGTTATCTATTAACAATGTCTTCCCCAAATTTGTACAACTATATCAAAATATGGTGATATCAAAGTTATATTATATATTAATATTTTAATATTATATATTAAAATAATCAATATATTATAATAATATATTGACTAATTTCAAAAACATTTTACAAATTTAGCTGACCCCAAATTTTGAACGGTACTGAAATATTATCAAATTAAATTAGACATCATTAAAACAAACTTTGAATGCTGGTTAATTGCTTTGTGTGTCTTTAAGCATAGATAGATATAATTGTTTCTGCTTTAAGGGGGAGAGGAGCATCAATGGATCAAATGGTAGATCAAAACTTTATAACAGTAAGTTTTAATGTACAACAGATGGATAATTATTTCTGTAATCACATTTCAGGGCTGTGACGAGACTTCTGTACTGAAAGATACTTTCTCTAAGCTTTCTTCTTTTTTTATTTTCTACTTCTGTAATTACTCTAATTGGTATGTAATTGCTTTTGAGAAAAGGAATCATGAGCTGCTTTTTAATGACTGAACTGAACATAATACAAGCACAATCTATGGAATTACCTAAGGGTGTTCATTTGTTATTGCATTTCAGCATAAAGACAATGCAAATAAAATTTGTTCTGATATTAGCCTGCTTTCTAACCTAACCATCATTCACTAGCCTAACTATCATTGTCATTGTCATCTTCAACTGTACCACTTGTCCTATGGCTGCACAAGATGAGAAAACGTCTCGGGTTACTTATGTAACCATGGTTCCCTGAGTAGGGAACGAGACACTGCGTCCTCTAGGTTTCTTGCCATGCTGCGGACGCAAGCTTCAGACGAAGAAGTGAATGATGTGTAGCTCCCGGCACCGATTTATACTGTAGTCGCACCGGTAGTGACGTCATGGCTGTCGCCGGCCAACGAGTTGGTGTTTTTTCAATGTATGCTTCAGATACGAGTCACGACGAGGCGTTCCCCATAGCGACCCCTAGAGGACGCAGTTCGAAGTTCCCATGAAAGGGAACCTTGGTTTTTTTTTAGTATTTTTGGGGTCAAGAAAAAGTCAGAGTTTGCAATATATTTCCTCCTCCTCTGCTGCAAAACTCTCTCTGTGCACTTTAATAAGACGACAAAATGCAGGTTAAGGTGTTTATATACTTAGAGAAATCAGAATAATGGGCAAAAATCCACCTGTGTCGATCGGTTTATTCTTAAGCGAATTGTGACCTTACATCAATAAAGGGAAGCAGTTCAACACGTTTACATGCAGCTTATTAAGCATAACTGGTTTAAGAACATTCATGTAAACGCACTCAATAAAGCCTACGGCCAGTCGGATCCAAAAAGAAATATAAAACATGTGCTAACTGAAAGAAAACAAGATGACAAAAAAGATTGAATACAAGATTTGGTGATAATACAGCATAGTGAGAGATTTACAAGGACATTCAGCACGAGCGTCAATCAAATCTGTGGGGAAAAAAATAAGATCTATACATAATCCCTATAATAATAATAATAATAATAATTTGACGTTGAGTTGCAGCATAAATGGTCAAAAAAGTCTTTGAAAGCACCTTTGAAAGAACTTATGTACATAACCACGTGTAACTATGACCAAATGCTGTCACCACAGACATTTTCTTGCCACTTGTATGCTTACAGCTTGTGAGGAACTTCTGACAATTCCACTAAAGAGCTCCTAAATTTAAATGTGCCCTCTTTTCATCTCCTACTGTCAAGTATCAGTGCTGGCTGAGAGAAGCCAGATTTTGCACGGTGAAGAAGAGGCAGCCAGGTGCTGGAAAAAAAAGAAAGGAAGGAACGAGAATTTTTTTTTTTCATGCCATCTCTGAAAATCTCCACTCCACTGAAAGACAATCATTAAAATAAAGAATTGCCAAAGTGTGTGAAGGTGAAATAGAATGCTGTCTTTGTCTTCCATATGGGCACAATTTTGTGTAATGCCCTCCTGGGATTCATTATGTAAATTCATTATGAGAGGGGGAGGGAAAGTGTCAGCGAAGACCCAGCTGCCATGCTCCAACTTCTCCGCGGTGACCTCATTTCCTCCCGTCTGCAGGTGTATGGTTGGAAACACATGTCGAATGTCCCGGCCCGAACTCCTCAGTGGCCAGTGCTTACTCATTCAAATAGACCCTTTGATGAAATATACTATGTTGCTTAGTTCAGCAGACAGTTAAATCACCAACAAAAACACGTCCAGACTTTCCACTTCTGTGTAACCTGTAAATCTGCCTTACGTATCATTACTAACATCTGCATGTGGTTTAAAAACTACTGTAATTTTCCTTGCACACAAGCTGCAAAATCATCAAATTAGAGGTGACAAACTAAATAGAATGAAGACGTTTGAAAAACATTTGCTCTATGACTGCAGTGAAGTAAACAGCAACTAAGAAGTCTGCAAACTGAGCAAGAGTGGAATGAAGAAAAAAAAAAGGATTTATTGCCCCAGGCACTCGTTGCTTAATTAGCTGTATCTAACAACAAACAAATAGAGGAGGAGAACAATGAACATAATGTCTCTTAATGCTTCCTAACACCCAAGGATAACTTTCTGTGATACATCACTTCAGGCTCTGAGCACCTCTTTCTTTATCTGCAATATGTCAAGTCAAAACCTTAATCTTTCTGCCCACTGAACTAGACCAATCTCTTTCCTTGCGCTGGAAGGCGATTGGTTCTTCTGTCAGAGAAAGATGTTTGGAGGTTAGCCCTTCCTTTAGGGCAGATAAACCTGAAAAGTGAGGTTTGGCTCATAAGGAATGAGCTAATATAGTGGCAAAGGGTATATCATTTTTATTTACCAATGACAGATACAAAAAAAAAAACAGGCACCTGTCCACTGTTTTTATGAGAGGAAATATAATTAATTTGAAGTGAATTTACGGTGGAATCCAAAAGTAAGTGATCTGTAGTAAAAATGCTTCTATTTAGCATTTTTTAATAACATTTCCCAAATCTAGAAATAATTAATCTAAAATATTTGCATATTTACAATTAACTGAACTAAACTAAATTATTTTTTTTAATTATTTAATGTATTATAAATAAATTATGAAACCTTGTTTCTACGGGATAAAAAACGTGACTTCTTATATCACAATTCTGACTTTATTTTACAACTCTGACTTTTTTCGACATATAATCCCAGAATTGTGACATTTAAACGCAGAACTGTGAGATGAAGAACTGCAAGAGATGAAGAACAGCAAGAAGAAAAAAGTCTGAATTGTGTCTGAATACTTTTTTTTTATTCCATAGCAGAAACAGGTTTGTTAAATAAATAAATAAATAAATAAATAAATTTTTGATACAACTGTCTATTCAAACCTAACAGCATGTACATGAGTCACATTTCTCAGGCAACTCAAAAGTAATTATTATTCTTCCACCAGTCTCTCAAGTCTAGAAAAACGTGTTGTTTCTCCAACCACTGCAATCCACCTGACATTATAATCTGGTGTTGTTTATATGGGTCACTGGCCTGTTTTCAGCTAGGCTCTGGATCAAAGGGCAGGATCAGCTGCTCCTGGCACTGCCCAGCTGGGTGCCACACTCTTCCAGTTTACCAAAGGTCGCACTCTTGGCCAGCCTGAGGTGTGCCGCCTCTACTAACAGGCATCCAACCAATGCCAACTGCTGAGTCGGTATTGTCATATCACAGAGTCCAGGTGGCTCCACCTGCTTGTTATTGTGGCTTGGATGATTGTGAACAAGAGTTAATTGTGTCCAACATCACACCTGTGGCGTCATTCACCTGTTTGCCTTCCATTAGCGTAAAGCCAATTTATGTAAAGATATGCAGCATTAGGCTGTCAATATAAATACTGTTTTTGTCCAAACAGTGAGCTTATTGATATTGACAGATCAAAATAAACATCTGCATAGCTAATATCAGGCAAAGACATTATAATTTAGTGTACTCACCTCGACAGTGGACTCCTTCGTCAAAACCGTCCTCACAGTCTTTCGCCCCATTACAGAGCTTGTTGAAGTGAATGCACTTTCTCGTCCCGATACACTGTATGTGATTTAGAGGACATCTGACTATCACCTCCACCTTACCTAAAGAACAGGAAAGAATGATGGTTTACATACACGTCTGGTGTTATTTTGCAAAAACATATAATCCCCACAGTTTCACTGTATTATCAGTAACTACTTTAGTAACTGCTAAGACAGTTGTATGCAAATCTATGTGGTTCAGACAAATGTCACTTGCTTTAATTTGCAAAGTTTTGAGAGATGCAAATGAAAATGGGAAACAATCCAGTTGACTGAATTTAGCTTAAAATGCACTGCCAGCCCCAGAGTGATTTCATTTTGTGACAAAAACTTTCCTTCAGCACCATTTTCTGTCAGTGGTTCTTTAAGAGAAATGCCAATAGAATGATTGCAGGTTTCTCATTTACAATTCGTCCTTCCTCTTTCCTATCCTAATGAATGCTAATTTAATAAGCAACTTAAAGCCATTACATCTCTTACTGTAAAAGTAAAGTTCTGGTAAGGTTGCAGAAACCATTTAAGCAAATTGGCATTTGTTTCAAAGTAGAAATACTAACAAAGAGGAAATGACAAATTATTACTATACTTAATTATTAATCTGCAAGGACAGATCAAATTGAACAAAAGCGACAGCAAATATGTAATGTTACAAAATATTTCTATTTCAAATAAATGTTGTTCTTTCTATTCATCAGAGAATCCTGAAAAAATATTAAGCACCAAAACCATTCACAACATTGATGATAATAATACAAATGTTACTTGAGCACCAAATCAGCATATTAGAATTATTTCTGAAGGATCATGTGACACTGAAGACTGAAAGGCTGCTGAAAATTCAGCTTTGCATCACAGAAGTAAATTACACTGTCAAATATATGCAAGTAGAAAACAGCCATTTTACTGTATTTGATCAAATAAATGCAGAACACATACACAAAATGCAATAAGTTTGCAGGACCAAGTTCTGAATATATAACCCCCCAAAATAATGAATTTAACATTTATAAAATTAAATAAACAAATATTACACACTGATTAAAATCAATATGCAGCCATAAACAAACACCCTGCAGAAACATTATTCAAAAATGTACAAAGACTGCACTCTAGATAAACAATTAAGTTAAATAAAACAGATTTCATGCAGTAAATGATACCTTTGCTGTAAATAGCCATTTTCTCCATTAAAAACATACATCAACAGTCTGTAAACGCAGCCACAAATGCAAATGTGTTTACTTGAAGGCATTACTCTGTACAGTAAACAGACGTTCGCATGTAGGCTATGCTGCTAAGCTATTCTGAATCACTCTGTGTGTGTGAGAAAGACAGCAAGAGAAAGAGAGAACGAAAGAGAGAGATGGAGCCAAAGCCTCAGAGATATCTATTGACACGGCTGCACCAAGCAGCTGTTTAAAGATTCATGAGGCACATAGGTGACCCTCATCTGCTTGAGCAGCCACAAGAATACATAAAACACGTCTAAGTGAAACATCGACTTCCATCTTGCACACTGTGAATATGTCACACTGCACCTTAACTACACTGGTATCAATTACCATAACTGCAACACAGCCACTTAGCGTGAGATTTATAGCTCATGTGACAGGACCTCTTACAAATCTCCGGAGTCCCAGTTTCCTCCGAGCTCTGATCCTACACCACTGAAAACATCCTCTGGAAGAGTCGAGGTTATTCATCAGCTTTCATTTAGACTTCATAAGATAAAATTACGCTATAATTAAGGGGGTCATTTAATGGGGGATTGTCATCCCTTAAGATATAACAAGCTCATGATTTATCCGCCAATGCATTTATGCTTTTCACATTTCACAAAAGCATCTCATTGTTCTCACAGAGGTTTTCCTTTTTCTCGGTCATGGAAATGTGCCGAAACATTTTTTTTTTCTAGACCAACTCTTTCCAAGCCCCAAGGACATTCTAAATTAGGGAAAGTCAAATGTAAGTGACCTTAACTTTGCATACTCATATTTCAAACGTGAGAACAAAAGGCAGGCTTATCAACCTCACAACCTCGTGGCTTTTCTTCAGAGAGCTGGAGGAGAAGATACAGGACAGGCTTTTCAATTAAAATGTAATTTGTTTCAATCCTTGGCCATACATACACACACAACTCAATTGTACAGTGTCAGAGGGATTTTGGGGCCCAAATTTGTTGATTAATAGCCATGCTAATTTTCAATTAAAACTGTACAGATATACTGGCCAACATCTCTCTAATTATGCATTCATGAGGCGCTTTTCCATTATCCATGAGTAAATACAGCAACAAAACAATTGAGGGGGGCCCATGTCACATGCATTGCTCTATTAACACAGTGGAGTGAGGGGCTGTGACAAACTGTGATTATCCTAATAAAACTGCATTGTCAAATACAGAATCATTCCACTCACAAACTGATTGGGGACTAATCTAATCAGATGAGAGGGAGAGATGAATATTCAGGAGTTTCAGATGCACCGTGCTGGATAACACAGATGGTGTCTGTGCAGTTGAGGGATGATAGGAAATTATTTCTCTTCACCCAGCACCAAATTAGATGCCAGATAGCACTCATGGTGAATCATCCTCCATCATGAGAAAACTCATGAAAGTGGAGGCGGAAAACACATGCTTATCATACTTGCATGTGAGAACTGTCAAAAAAAACAAAACATTGGAGATTGGATAACAGACTATAGTGAATATGCTGTGTACATTTATGTCTCTTTGACATTTTAACTTACATGTCTTGTAAAAAGAAAAGCTACGTGTTTTTAAGGGAAAAAAAATCCATCATTAACTTTAAACCATCGCTTCAAGCTAAAATACAAGTCCATAATCCATAATAACTCTTCCTCCAGTGAAAACGTCCATCTCCTGTTGTCCTCTCACATTTTAGAACTGTTTTTAGAACAGTGCTTGATCTGTGCATATTTCTCACCTGATTCACTCAAGACGACTGTTTTACTGGAGAAATGAATATTGTGGATAGACGACTCGTATTTTAGCCAGAAGCAACTGTTTGAAGTTAAAAACATCTTAATGATGAATTTATTACAAATATGCAGCGTTTCATTTTACAAGATGTCAACTGATGAACTAAAGTAGTGTTGACTACTTGTGGATTACTGTGATGTTTTCATCAGCTGTTTGAACTCCTATTCTGACGGCACCCATTCACTGTAGAGGATCCATTGGAGACCAATTTATGTAATGCTAGATTTCTCCAAATCTGTTCTGATGAAGAATCAAACTCATCTACATCTTGATGGTTTGAAGGTGAGTAAACTTTTAGCAAATTTTCATTTTTGGGTGAACCATTACTTTAAAAGTGTACATAGCCTCATGTTCTGTATGTCTAATTCAAAACAGATCAACAAACAGGAGCATTTGGAGAGAAAAAATCTACACCTTTTCCAGCTATTTATTTAACTGGCATTAGATTTGTCATGGTTTCACTCTACGAAACAAATAAAACTATTGACCAATTCCACAGGACAGTGCATACTGAATAATGCATCTAACTTCTATTCAACCTCTGGTGGTAAAGAGGAGCTAGTCTAAAGTTGGTGTAATTGAACTGATACCTTTTCCTATATATATGTATATAAGCATTTTAAGTTCTCTTACAAATGCACACATTATCTCACTAGAATTCATTACAGTTCAAGGTCTTCTGTTATGCCAGCTGTCTGGCTTTGGCGGTAAAAGGACTTCAGGATGAAATGTAAATACGAGCCTCAGTTAGTTGCCCAAAGAAACGAGGAGTCTCAGGAAATCAAATGATTTGGGCTGAACAATAAGCATACAGATGGAGAATACACTCCTGCTCCATACAAAGTAGGGCCTCCTCAACTAAACAGGATTTTGGCCTTTTCATTAATTTGCTGGAATGGCTGTAGTGTCACTTTAAAGATAGTCCACTGCCAAAATAAACCCTTTCTCTGTCCCTCACATACTGCTTTTAATTACAAAGCCATGGTGATATTTACCCTCTTTTCTCAATGTGAAAGAAGAGAGATCAGCTGGGAATTGCTAATCCATCTACTTAATGTGTAACGAAAGGCTTTCATATGAAATCATCCATTCTGTCTCTTTAATCAAGGAATCTAAAATGATGAATTCTTTGAGGAAAATGATAAAAAAAAATGTCATGGCAAGCACAAGGGTTGACACAATGCCAACATTTCAGTAGTCAATACCACAAAAAATTCATTCTCACCACCAATTTTGAAATAACAGCAAAAACTAATATGACTAGTACACCTGAAAATAATAGTAATAATAATTATATTCTTTCCCATCAACTGAAATCATCATCATTTCAAGTAATTAGGCAATATGTGAGTGATTTACAATAAAAAAAAAAAAAAAAAAAAAAAAAAAAATACAGTACTTTCTATAAACTAGGTTCTTATAATAAAACCAAAACATTTATGAATTTAACGTTTATTACACAATGATTAGAATCAATATGTAGCCATAAGCATATAAAACCCTCCAGAAACAACATTCAGACATTTACAAAGATAGCACTCCAGATAAACAATAAAGTTCACTAAAACAGGTTGCATAGAGTAAATGATAGCATTGCTGTAAATAGCCCTTTTCTCCATAAAAAAATACATCAACAGTCTGTAAACGCAGCCACAAATGCAAATGTGTTTACTTGAAGGCATTACTCTGTACAGTAAACAGACGTTCGCATGTAGGCTATGCTGCTAAGCTATTCTGAATCACTCTGTGTGTGTGAGAAAGACAGCAAGAGAAAGAGAGAACGAAAGAGAGAGATGGAGCCAAAGCCTCAGAGATATCTATTGACACGGCTGCACCAAGCAGCTGTTTAAAGATTCATGAGGCACATAGGTGACCCTCATCTGCTTGAGCAGCCACAAGAATACATAAAACACGTCTAAGTGAAACATCGACTTCCATCTTGCACACTGTGAATATGTCACACTGCACCTTAACTACACTGGTATCAATTACCATAACTGCAACACAGCCACTTAGCGTGAGATTTATAGCTCGTGTGACAGGACCTCTTACAAATCTCCGGAGTCCCAGTTTCCTCCGAGCTCTGATCCTACACCACTGAAAACATCCTCTGGAAGAGTCGAGGTTATTCATCAGCTTTCATTTAGACTTCATAAGATAAAATTACGCTATAATTAAGGGGGTCATTTAATGGGGGATTGTCATCCCTTAAGATATAACAAGCTCATGATTTATCCGCCAATGCATTTATGCTTTTCACATTTCACAAAAGCATCTCATTGTTCTCACAGAGGTTTTCCTTTTTCTCGGTCATGGAAATGTGCCGAAACATTTTTTTTTTCTAGACCAACTCTTTCCAAGCCCCAAGGACATTCTAAATTAGGGAAAGTCAAATGTAAGTGACCTTAACTTTGCATACTCATATTTCAAACGTGAGAACAAAAGGCAGGCTTATCAACCTCACAACCTCGTGGCTTTTCTTCAGAGAGCTGGAGGAGAAGATACAGGACAGGCTTTTCAATTAAAATGTCATTTGTTTCAATCCTTGGCCATACATACACACACAACTCAATTGTACAGTGTCAGAGGGATTTGTTGATTAATAGCCATGCTAATTTTCAATTAAAACTGTACAGATATACTGGCCAACATCTCTCTAATTATGCATTCATGAGGCGCTTTTCCATTATCCATGAGTAAATACAGCAACAAAACAATTGAGGGGGGCCCATGTCACATGCATTGCTCTATTAACACAGTGGAGTGAGGGGCTGTGACAAACTGTGATTATCCTAATAAAACTGCATTGTCAAATACAGAATCATTCCACTCACAAACTGATTGGGGACTAATCTAATCAGATGAGAGGGAGAGATGAATATTCAGGAGTTTCAGATGCACCGTGCTGGATAACACAGATGGTGTCTGTGCAGTTGAGGGATGATAGGAAATGATTTCTCTTCACCCAGCACCAAATTAGATGCCAGATAGCACTCATGGTGAATCATCCTCCATCATGAGAAAACTCATGAAAGTGGAGGCGGAAAACACATGCTTATCATACTTGCATGTGAGAACTGTCAAAAAAAACAAAACATTGGAGATTGGATAACAGACTATAGTGAATATGCTGTGTACATTTATGTCTCTTTGACATTTTAACTTACATGTCTTGTAAAAAGAAAAGCTACGTGTTTTTAAGGGAAAAAAAATCCATCATTAACTTTAAACCATCGCTTCAAGCTAAAATACAAGTCCATAATCCATAATAACTCTTCCTCCAGTGAAAACGTCCATCTCCTGTTGTCCTCTCACATTTTAGAACTGTTTTTAGAACAGTGCTTGATCTGTGCATATTTCTCACCTGATTCACTCAAGACGACTGTTTTACTGGAGAAATGAATATTGTGGATAGACGACTCGTATTTTAGCCAGAAGCAACTGTTTGAAGTTAAAAACATCTTAATGATGAATTTATTACAAATATGCAGCGTTTCATTTTACAAGATGTCAACTGATGAACTAAAGTAGTGTTGACTACTTGTGGATTACTGTGATGTTTTCATCAGCTGTTTGAACTCCTATTCTGACGGCACCCATTCACTGTAGAGGATCCATTGGAGACCAATTTATGTAATGCTAGATTTCTCCAAATCTGTTCTGATGAAGAATCAAACTCATCTACATCTTGATGGTTTGAAGGTGAGTAAACTTTTAGCAAATTTTCATTTTTGGGTGAACCATTACTTTAAAAGTGTACATAGCCTCATGTTCTGTATGTCTAATTCAAAACAGATCAACAAACAGGAGCATTTGGAGAGAAAAAATCTACACCTTTTCCAGCTATTTATTTAACTGGCATTAGATTTGTCATGGTTTCACTCTACGAAACAAATAAAACTATTGACCAATTCCACAGGACAGTGCATACTGAATAATGCATCTAACTTCTATTCAACCTCTGGTGGTAAAGAGGAGCTAGTCTAAAGTTGGTGTAATTGAACTGATACCTTTTCCTATATATATGTATATAAGCATTTTAAGTTCTCTTACAAATGCACACATTATCTCACTAGAATTCATTACAGTTCAAGGTCTTCTGTTATGCCAGCTGTCTGGCTTTGGCGGTAAAAGGACTTCAGGATGAAATGTAAATACGAGCCTCAGTTAGTTGCCCAAAGAAACGAGGAGTCTCAGGAAATCAAATGATTTGGGCTGAACAATAAGCATACAGATGGAGAATACACTCCTGCTCCATACAAAGTAGGGCCTCCTCAACTAAACAGGATTTTGGCCTTTTCATTAATTTGCTGGAATGGCTGTAGTGTCACTTTAAAGATAGTCCACTGCCAAAATAAACCCTTTCTCTGTCCCTCACATACTGCTTTTAATTACAAAGCCATGGTGATATTTACCCTCTTTTCTCAATGTGAAAGAAGAGAGATCAGCTGGGAATTGCTAATCCATCTACTTAATGTGTAACGAAAGGCTTTCATATGAAATCATCCATTCTGTCTCTTTAATCAAGGAATCTAAAATGATGAATTCTTTGAGGAAAATGATAAAAAAAAATGTCATGGCAAGCACAAGGGTTGACACAATGCCAACATTTCAGTAGTCAATACCACAAAAAATTCATTCTCACCACCAATTTTGAAATAACAGCAAAAACTAATATGACTAGTACACCTGAAAATAATAGTAATAATAATTATATTCTTTCCCATCAACTGAAATCATCATCATTTCAAGTAATTAGGCAATATGTGAGTGATTTACAATAAAAAAAAAAAAAAAAAAAAAAAAAAAAAATATATATATATATATATATACACACATAAATAATTAGAAAAAAACTATTCAGGATGTCTGAATGCAGCAAAATAATGTTAACCCTATTTTAACCCATGCATTTCTGTATGGCAACAGTGGATGGTGAATGTCTATTTCTAAGGTCACAACAATGATGCACAGATTAATAGATTAAAAGGGATTCATTTTACCGATTACCACAAATGACCCGACTCTCCCCTATTCTGAAGTAAACCAGTTATTCTTTCATGATTATGTGTATGGCTCAGCCAGTGTATAAATGTTTCTATAACATTGCTGACACTGTATATTAAACTCCCACATTAAACACTCCTAAAATCCTTTCTTGTTTATTGCAAGAGTGTCGTCCTCTATCCTCCTTTCTACAATCTCTTTTTTTTCTCTCCTACACACACAGTCGCTCAGGCACGGTATTTATTTTCCCTCCTTTGCTTTAGGTCAGTGACATTTAAAATGTTCAGTGCACTGGTATTCGAGAAAGAAAAGACAGTGTAAAACTGACCTTGGACAGGAAAGCAAATTGTTCGCAGTATATAAGGTCCCTGGGCATGCCTTTTGAGCTCCACTTTCACCAGTATCTCTCAGAACCAAAGAAAAGCCTCAGGTCCAATAAAAACACAAGCCAAAAGACAACTCTACCATCCATGGTTGACATACTGTCTATTTTGAAGAGGAGAGAGATCATAAGCCTCCATATGGGGTTCTCAGAAAATGAGGCCTCAATATGGTTATTTAATCATCATACAGCACAAGCACCTAGATGCATTGTTCATATATATGCAAATAAGGCTAATAGTTTTTTGTGGCAACACTTTAAAATGATTTCAAGGAACGTATATCTCTTCAAAGCTTGGATGAAAATGAGAAAATCAAACCTTTACAGCTAAGAAAAGAAACAGAGCACACAGACACACACACACATTTGTTTTTATGGTTTATGGGGACTCTCCATAGGTGTAATGGTTTTTATAATGTACAAACCGTATTTTCTATTGCCCTACACCAACCCTACCCCTAAACCTACCCCTTACCGGAAACTTTCTGCATTTTTAGATTTTCAAAAAAACTCATTCTGAATTATTTATAAGCCTTTTGAATTACGGGGGTACTGAAAATGTC
This sequence comes from Sinocyclocheilus grahami, assembly GCF_001515645.1. NCBI lineage: Eukaryota > Metazoa > Chordata > Actinopteri > Cypriniformes > Cyprinidae > Sinocyclocheilus > Sinocyclocheilus grahami. Next base: position 189,771 of record NW_015506405.1, read on the forward strand.
CTCATAAATCACCTTCTCGTTGTAATACCTATGTCATACCCATGTTATTATACAAATTTGTGTCCTCATAAACCACATAAACATGCACACACACACACACACACACACACACACACACACACACACACAAAATGTATTGCATATGTCATGTACTATATATTCAGCTGTCTTTATTCCACACACTGACCCTCAACTCTTTTTTTTACTGTTTATTTTAGACACACTTCATGAAGTACTCATGTAGGTGGTGCACTATGACTGGTGAGCAAATTTCCCGCTCCACTTCCTGTGTAGTAATACGTACAGATGTACTCTATGCTGTTTGGAACTGAAAATACACACTCGATTAAAAAATATAGACAATTTAAAATCTCACTTAAAAGGATAGCCAATTCTATCATCATTTACTCACCCTCATGTCTTTCCAAACCTGTATAACTTTCGTTCTTCTGCAGACATTTTAAAATAAAGAGTCTCAAAGGCATTTCTCAAAATAAGAAAACACGACGTGTTTTTATTGTCATGACCTGTGGCTTCCATTTACGCAGAATCAAAGCTGAAAACCTAAAACTTTCCGAAAACTGTCACAATAATCTTTTTATGCTTTGTAAACAGTGGTTATTTCCTTCAGGATACACAAACCTAGTTTAAATTCACCTGTATAAACAAGGATTGAAGTACTCTGAAAATGTCGCACCTTTGACTGAGCAGCCACAACCCTTGTGGTTATGTACAAACGTCACTTGAATTCCTTGTTTCTTGCTGTTTATTAACTCTTTTAGCTATCAGCCTCTTGTTGATGCTCTTGGCAACAGTACAGCAATCTGTCAAGGTGGCGTAGGTGTTGTGGTATTGTGTATTTTTCACTATCCTAAGAGAGAAGCATTGTAATTTCCCTCCTTCCTTTACTCTCAGAAGCTATATCTGCCATTTACATGGGATGCAGAGTTGTGCATTTGTGTTCTTAAAGTTGGTTCCGAGAGGCAGTGGCATTCGTTCCAATGTCCACCTGGGTTTATCTTCAAATGTCAAAGAGATTAGCTCCAGGTCACACTGTCCACATCTGTTATCTCAACGTAAGGACACTTTCACATGCCTCCCTCCCATGTCTATATACTATGTGGAGCTCTAATGAAAACACTTCGATTTATTGGATTTTAAAGACTTGCCAGTAATTTCAGATGAGGATGTGTTTGCTTTTTATTGGCACAGCTGACAGCCTAATTAAGGCCTATGGATGATGATTATTTTGTGGCTTTGCCCAAGTTAAGCACTCACAGTTCAGATTTTTGCCCAGGTGTGATGTCCTGTTTACTTGCGAGCCATATTAGTTGGCTCACTAAACAAATAATGTGCTATTGTTTGATTGATGTTCACTTATCTTAATTCCTTAATTCATCAATTACAAGTATACTTCAATTTTAAAAAATACAAATAATATACATTGTCATTAAATTTTTTAAAAATGGTTTTAAAAGAAGCTTCTTCTGCTCAACCAAGGCTGCATTTATTTAAAACAGTAATATTGTAAAATATTATTACAATTTAACATAACTGTTTTCTATTTTAATATATTTTAAAAGATAATTAATTATTGTGGTGGCAAAGCTGAATTTTCAGAAGCTAATTTTGCCACATGTTCCTTCAGATATTTAATTCTAACATGCTGATTCGGTGCTCAAGAAAAATTTATTTGAAAACAATAGTACTGCTTATTATTTTTTTTAAAGGATTAATTTATGAATAAAAAGTTCAAAAGAACAGCATTTAGCTGAAATGTAACAATGTAAAAGTCTTTACTGTCACTTACTGATACATTTGATCCATTCTTGTTGAATAAAAGTTTTAATAAAAAAAATAAAAATAAAAAACTGATCCCAAACTTTTAAACAGAGTGCCTTTTGTCTTCAAGTTAAGCAAAAATATATATTGTATACTTAATATATATCATTTGTATATAAATTATTTTAGGGCTGGGTATTGGCACAAATTTCACGATTTGATTCAATTTTTGATACACAAGCTTGCAATTGAATTAGATTCTGATTCAATTTGATTTGATATTATTATTTTGGATATATATCAGACACAGTACATGGCAAATTTTCTCAAGAAAAAAAAATCTCTCAACTAATGCTGTAAAAATGAGTTATAAAGTTAATTTTTTTCTAGCTGACTAATGAGTTTATGGTCACCGAATTTGTTTATTTCTGAGGTATGACGTTACGTGACATTGTTCACAAGCTGTTATATTGACGTCTTTCCTCAGTTGGAACACTGAGTGATTACATGAGACAGGATACGGATTTCGGTAAGTTGTACTCTTTCTTATAACATACCTTTGGATGTTCATTCATGTTTATTTTGTGCTATAACTGGTATTAAAATGGAGGAGATGATCAGTTCATGAGCGCTTCGCTCTACCGCTTCTCTTCAACTGAGGCGCTACAGCAATCTGTCACTTGACACGCGACAAAATGGTATTTATTGTTTGAATATTGTAATAAAATGGGCAGAATTTGAAATCTTAGACTTTGTTTCATTTCAAAATTTACATTTGGATTAGAGGTGCGCTACAATATTCCATTCATTACCTGAAAACTGGCAAGACTAATCGATTCTTGGGATTTAAGAATCAATAATAGCTTCGTAAAATGAGAATAGATTAAAAGCGAGAAATCAAATTTTTTTACCCAGCCCTATTATGTATATATAATTTGTACTCATCAAATAAATTATTTCAAGTAATAGTAACATAATTGTACAGCGAATGGCACCACAAACAAGATAACGGCTCCATGTGGGAGATCAAACCTGCAATCTTCTGGTTACCAGCACCTGGGCCTTAACCACTACACCACAGCTTTCCTCCCCTCCCTAAAAAGAACAGAAACTTCAATAAGAAAGTCCACGGGGCAGTAACATGCACAGAGCCCATTGTTTCTTGCCGCATATTGGCATGTATCCTCTGTAAATCATTGGTTGGATTTAATTAAACTAATTCATCATCACGGAGTAATGTAATCAACATCCTATGAAATGGAGCCATCACTTCCTCCCCCCTCCCTAAAAAGAACAGAAACTTCAATAAGAAAGTCCACGGGGCAGTAACATGCACAGAGCCCATTGTTTCTTGCCGCATATTGGCATGTATCCTCTGTAAATCATTGGTTGGATTTAATTAAACTAATTCATCATCACGGAGTAATGTAATCAACATCCTATGAAATGGAGCCATCACTTCCTCCGCCGGGCTATGCCTCCCAATGCACCGCCTGTTAATACATCACATTCAAAACCACTCACTGCTCAATAAAGTGTCCATACATCACACCCAAGCCCCTGCAGGAGAATCGGCACATTCACACTTCCATGCATTTTTAAACACTGCTATTCAGTTCCTTTCAAAGACCCGATGCATTTAGATGGCTTTGTGCTTGGATTCATAGTAAAGCCGATAGAATTTATATACCACAATCTTTTGATGTCTGTTGTTATGTAGATCGCAGTACGGGCTCCATTCCAGAGAAAACATCTTAGTATTAATGTCATTCATATAAATAATGCATAGCTTCTTTGGAGAAACAGAGCCAAAAAAACAACAACTTCTCTGCAAACAATTATTTGCAAAGGACATATTTTACTGCACTGTTTTCGAGTCGGTCCATTACTCTGGGAATAAATGTACTGTACTCATGAACACAGAATAACCAGTGGCTTGGTCCCAACTCTATAAATATCACAGGAGAACGCAGTTTCGGGGTAAAGAGATCCACAGACATAGCAGAGAGGATTTACATAGAGGAAATTATTCTGTGATATTAATAATTGTAAAGATTCACATCCTGTCCTTCAGAAAAAAATAGACTACTGTACTTTCCAGCATGCTTTTATGCTGACTTGCCTTCAAGGGATGTTGGTCACCCAAACCACTGAATGAATGATGAAATCCGTGTTCTTTGGTGACTGTCACTGAATACAATATGACTGTTGTCCAATTGAACTGTCTACCATTTCCTGCCATCTAAAGATGTTGTTTGTGCTTTAAAATGTCCATACAACGAAAGTCAATGAGGTCCAATGTTGTCTGGACCCCAACATTCTTCAAATCTTTTGTGTTCCACAGAAGAAATAAATTCATATACTGTAGGTTAGGCGGTGAGTAAATTATGAAATTGGCTGATTTTTATCAAAAAGAAATGTTCTCTAACTCAAATGACAATTTACAATGTGATTATATTACTAAGGTTTTCATACATGCATTATGAATATACCAACTTGTGCATTATATACTGTCTTTAATTGTAAAAAAATGTATGAGTAAGCGTTACACATGATATGAATACCTACAAAGATTAATGAGACTAGACTGGCTTATGGTGACAAAGGCAACTTGATTAACACACTAAACTAGAGATCTATCTGAAATGCACATAAAATAGCTCTGGCAAAGGCAACAGTTTGTGAGAAATATTCTAGTCATATGATTGGTTGAAACATGTCTAGAATGATCTTATAATACAACAAGACTCAGTTTCTATGTAATCCTATTTGTTTAAATGAGGATCCCTGTTTGAAATGGCCACATAACATGCAAACACAAATTATTCACAAAGACGAGGTGTTAGTTTCATCATTATTGCGGAAGGTGAAGATCCCTATGCTATTGTGCCTCATAGTAGACAATTTCCCTACTGAATGAAAACCATCTGTTTGCTCTCCTGCCTCTAAGCTTAACGTATACCAACAGAGTTCTCTTCGACAACAGCAGGGGACTAATGTAGGCTTTAGTAGTTTGATGTCATCCAGTGGTATCTTGACAGCGAAGCTGTCAAGGTGTTGAAATATGCTCTTTTCACAGGGCTGCTGGTGACAAGCTAGTGATTTTGTCCCTAACAAAAGGAGCGGAGGAGTGAAAGAGAGAAGACAGCAGTGAAACTCAAAGATCTGTCAAGAATAGAAAAAGAATATCTAACTATAGAGGCACGATATCTGCCAAGAAACATTGTGCATTCCAAAATATAGTATGACAAAATCTTCACAAATTCAATGTAACCAGACCTGATGAAGTATTAATACTAGTATCATTAAACATCTAGTATCATTTATTTTAATGAATGAATGAATGATGCTGTTTACACATACATTACAGTAAAATAATATAAATTATTTTACTTCCTGTAGGATGATGTCATTCAAGACTTTTTTTAGTTATTGTTAATAAGTAACGGGATGGAAAGTCAAACTATAAATTAATTGCCAAAATAAATAATAGTCCCAAGAAAATGTTTTGCTTAAAATATTGTAATTAGAGACATCTTAATTAATTGCCAATTTGTTAAATAAATAAATAAAAAATAAATAATGTGACACACAGCAGCCACCATAGCACTGTATAACTGATACAGGCTTATGTTTTATTTATTTTTTCCCCCCTTTTATTTGAAATATTTCCAAACGTGTTACCTATATCAGGAAATATCTCGATTCTCAAATATGTGTAAGTAAATGAGTTTTGCACCTTTATAGATCATGTTATTTGATCAATAAATGGTGATGGGCAAAGTAGACTAATAGTAATCGATTAACTACACATAAAAATCTGTCTTTTTACTTAAGTACCAGATATGGGTGTCATGCCATAAAATATTTTTAATACAACTGACTTTGTATTTAATGTGAATTTAATAACAATATTGTAAGTTATTAATTATAACACTTTCACTTTACAGAGAGCCAAGAACATTTACATTATCAAAGAACATTTTCATTCAGTCTAGACAGAGTTCGGAGCACTCACAATATATTTCTTAATTTCGGTCGATAAGATATCATTCCGATATCGATATGAACATTATTAAAAAAAGTCTCGTAAAAACTGCCAAGAACGCCACAACAGATGTATGTGCATACAAACTTATGAAAAATGAATTTGCCAAGTCTCTGACACCTCATAAAACCATATAATATTTTTGAAAAAAAAGAAGAAAAAAAACCCAGCACAAATAAATTAATGTTCACCTTTTATTTGTATTTAGCCTTCATTCAAAAAGGAAATGTGAAATTCTTTCAATCCTGCATTTTTTTAATCCAAAATACAGCAAAAACCGTAACATTTTGAAATATATCTACTATTTAAAATAACGGTTTTCTATTTGAAAATATAATTTATTCCTGTGATTTCAGTTATATTTTTAGCATCATTACTCCAGTCACATGATCCTTCAGAAATCATTCTAATATTCTGATTTGCTGCTAAAAAATAATTTATTATTATGTTGAAAACAGCTGAGTAGAATTTTTTCAGGTTTCTTTGATGAATAGAAAGTTCAGAAGAACAGAATTTATCTGAAATAGAAAT